>NW_006921548.1:641723-706678 GCF_000340215.1 Pseudocercospora fijiensis CIRAD86 | reverse complement strand
GGCCGATATAGCATTTAGAGTTCTAGAAGCCGACTCGGGATACTACGCGTTCTACTACGACCTAGGAGTATTATACTAGTAATACTAAGGTTCTAAGTACCCTAGTACTATATTTAGTACTTAGCTTTTATCTAAATTAGCTAGGGGTTCTAAGTAATTCGATTAAAATCTCTAGGTAAAGAAATAAAGGGTCTCGGAGACGATAGTATTATTTCTACGTTCTAAGTACGCAATCGGGTAGTGGGGTATAGTTCTACTACTAGATCTAGTACTAAGTGCCTATAGAAATAAGTCGGAAATTCTAGGATATTAGTCCTTACTATCTAGTAAGGTTAATAGATAGGGTAGGACCGGAGAGATTTATTTAAAGTATCTACGATATTAGAACGGCGGAATTAGTCGTATAGGGTTAAGGCTAAGTACTGAAAGTCTAATCTAGTATACTACTAGGGCACTTATACTATTTTCCTTAATAGAAATTTACTATCTAAGTACCCTAAACGATTCTAAAATTATTCCGGAAATATCTTTTACCGGATTGTCCGCCCGAGCGACCTAGACCGCTTACTAAGGGCGACAGGGTTAGGGATAAGTTTTAAAACCTTAATTTTAGTATACTATTAGAGCACTTATACTATTCTCCCTAATAGAAACTTACTATCTAAGTACCCTAACCGATTCCAAAATTATTCCGGAAACATCTTTTACCGGATTGTCCGCCCGAGCGACCTAGACCGCTTACTAAGGGCGATAGGGTTAGGGATAGATTTAGAAACTATAATCGAGTATACTATTAGAGCTATCCTATTATTTTACTTACTAGTAACCTACGATCTAGGCCTAGTAAGTCGATTTTAAAATTATTCCCGAAACATCTTTTACCGGATTGTCTACCCGAGCGACCTAGACCCTAGAGCCAAATATTCTAGTATTACAAATTACAATGTTCGCGTATATAGCGTAGGCGCGGCCGTACGTTACTTAAATCTTAAATAGGGACATCAAAATATTTGCATTAGAATATTTGAGGTTCTAGCTAGTATTAGCTAGTTTTCTCGACTATTCTAGGTCGTATTAGATTCTATTAGGTCGAATTTATATAAAAAGTATAAATAAGTATAAGGCTTACGTAGATATCGGGGGTATTACGGCCGATATAGTATTTAGAGTTCTAGAAGCCGACTCGGGGTACTACGCGTTCTACTACGACCTAGGAGTATTATACTAGTAATACTAAGGTTCTAAGTACCCTAGTACTATATTTAGTACTTAGCTTTTATCTAAATTAGCTAGGGGTTCTAAGTAATTCGATTAAAATCTCTAGGTAAAGAAATAAAGGGTCTTAGAGACGATAGTATTATTTCTACGTTCTAAGTACGCAATCGGGTAGTAGGGTATAGTTCTACTACTAGATCTAGTACTAAGTGCCTATAGAAATAAGTCGGAAATTCTAGGATATTAGTCCTTACTATCTAGTAAGGTTAATAGATAGGGTAGGACCGGAGAGATTTATTTAAAGTATCTACGATATTAGAACGGCGGAATTAGTCGTATAGGGTTAAGGCTAAGTACTAAAAGTTTAATCTAGTATACTACTAGGGCACTTATACTATTTTCCTTAATAGAAACTTACTATCTAAGTACCCTAAACGATTCTAAAATTATTCCGGAAAGTTAAGCAGCACTATAGCTTAAGAAAGCTGTTGAAGACAACCTTATTAGATCCTACCTGTTCAATCTTGTCCTATAGCGCTCGTGCCATGCCAAAATAGCATATTTCGTCTTACCTTAAACATCATCTCAACTTACACTGAACAAGACACGAGGCATGAAAACATTTGCGCTAACGAAACCACAGAGTAACGTACGGCAGTCCGAGTCTCAGACATAGCAACGAAGTGCATACTATTTCCTCACCAGGTCTGAGACCTGACCGTCCTCATGATGATGTTCTCGAGGGATAAGATGGTCGGGTGGATGGGCTCTCCCTAGCTGGCGATGCTCAAGACTCTCCGCCATGGAACTCCTTGGGTACTCTCCGCTACACACTCTTCAACGTTCCGATCCCTTCGCCCTCCTCATCCTACTGACAAGAGAAGCCCACAACGTAATCGGCCTTCGTATCAATCGGCTCCGGCTCACAGACCCAACTCGACATGTTCCCCTCCCGAGAGTGCCGGGCACTCGTCGTCAATGCATTGCGAAGCTGGACTTTGCTACCCTCCTCGGTCGCCGTCAGTTTTGCTTCGGTAGCAGTCGTACTAACCTGTTCAAGTTTCCGAACGACAGCCATGTTGCTAGCTTCCATTTCACGATCGAGTTGGACACCAAACGACGACGACTCATACTCACAGCTCAAGAAAAGCTAAGCTTTCGACGCAGGTCTATGCAAGATTTTTGTGAGATGACGAAAGCCTCTGTAATTGTGCAAGACGGGATACAGATTCGATTCGGTGATCAAGAACAGTACCACTTCAGTATGGCAATAGCACCTCTGGATGGTGGCTTTGATGAGCTTTTGACAGACTACGTGCATTCGGTAACCCAGGTAGCACAAACCGAGCGGCCCCAGCCACTGATGAAACGTGGATACGTCGATGCTGAGATCGATGAAGTCGATGCAGCTTCGAAGCGGTCTCGAGTGGCGTAATGCAAATCGGCATATCTGTCTAGTCCTCCATTTCTTCTGCGGCTTCAGCATCTGTAACAATTTGTTCGCTTTCCATACCACTAGTCTCGTCTTGCTCTCGTTTCCGTTTCCGTGACTTCTTCTTCTTCTCACCAAGGCGAGAAGGCGGCTCTGCAGGGCAGCGAGACTCGCCGGGCAGAGGTGTTCCCAGTGGCTGCTGGCCTTGAGACGGGCCAGGAGCTCTGGGCAGCACAGACTGGAATTCCCGACCTGAAAAGCTTGGTTGCACGGTCCTGCTCGGTGTGGTGCAGCAAGCTAGGATCCATTCGTATACATCCTCCAGCGAATTTCTTCTGTGCTGCTCAAAGCTGGCCAGCTTAGCGACGTCGGCATCAGCACTTGGCTTCTGCCATAAGATCGAAGGCGTCTGCAGACGGCTCCCAGGATCTGGGCCTCCTCGCACACGCTTCATCTTTCCAAACATTCGCCCGGCTTGAGCGTTAGTGAAAGTGTAGAAGCCCTTCGTGCCCGCGATGACCACCAGAGACTCTGCAGATGTGATGTACAGGGGGTACTGCTCATAAGATATGTATTTACTGGCGAACACAGATGTTGAAGCATGAGGTGGATTCATCAGGGCGCTACTCCTCAAGTACCGTCCTCGATGGCTATGCCGAAAGAAAGCCTGCCTGTCATCATTGCTGGGGACGAAATGTGTGAAGATGATGGTCGGGAAGTCACGCCTGGACGCGTGCATCAGCATTTGAAGCTCTGGTGTCGTTCAACTTGTCAACACTGACCCAGGCTCGTTAGGCGAACGGCCCGGCGGGCATACTTGCGTGCCTTGGATACCTCATGGTCAGGAACAGATTTGCGGTCGCTCTTGAAGCCTCGATCAGATACGGAGAACGAAAGCTGGGTGGCAAGATCGTCTTTCCAGAAGTACCTGTCGGAGATGGGAAGATCTCGTAGCAGGGGGTTCTTGCGTTCCTTGTGTTCGCGCTTCTTCTTTGTCGGTTTTGGGCTGGGCGCATTCGTCTCCATTGCGAGGCGCGACCTCATAAGATGAGTGATGATGGCGAAGCCGCAGTTGGAGACGCATCAAGTCATCAAGCCATCAAGCCATGGACATCATTCAAGCAGTTGCGAATCTCCAGCAACGCCCAAAGTGCAGTGAGTGGGGATTCTCGCTCTACTGCTAGCACGCGCGAGGTCGATGCTGTCAGCCAGCTCTTACAAGACGAAGACGCCCTCCGAGTCGCGAGGCTGATGATACCAGAGCTTCGCACTGAGCGTACGACACCTAGTGAGCACCTACATCGACAACGCCTTCTGAGTGCAACCCAGCAGATTCGCATCGCTCTTGCCTACGCCGAGAACGCATCCCAAGCAGCCTTCGACACAGCCTTGTACACTTAAGAGAAAGACATCTTTCTCGACGCAGAGATGTACCGCGCTCGAATCATCTTACATTAGAGTGGCCGTTTCGGCGAAGCTAGCGAAGAAGAGATCGGCAGGTAGTTGCAGAGCAGACCGGGGAAAGGCACACAGGACGCCACGCCCGGCGCGGGGCAGTAAGAGGTAGGTCTGTGGGCGGTGATGCTCTGCTCAGCGCTGACTACGTGAGTAGCTGCTCCGTGATGGCGCGGTGGTCGGGATGCGTTCGCGGCGAGGCACCTTCGGGCGTAGCAAGCAAAAAGGAAAATTGGAAGCGTGAATGTGGCTTGCCAAGACTGTGGTAGCGTGAAAGTCAAGCGGCGGCAGGACGGAGAGGCCTCCGTACTGTAGCCGACCTGGCATTCTTGGACATCATGAACAACTCGTGCAGACCCATCAAGGTCGAATTGCTGTCAGCAGATACCTTCACCAAGACAATGGCGCCGCCGACCTGTGCCGTGACCAGCGCGCATGTCTTGCATGTTTGTCGTTGAGAACACGTTGACTCGTATGGTTCTGTGACCGCACTCATCGCCCAAGCTGTTAAGGCCCAATACGACATGTACGGCATTGCGTGACGGGGCTCAGGAGTTTCGAGCGTCAAGGTCCTCAGCTAAATCAGCAGGAGCAAGCTCCCGGGACCTGAGTCTGCCCTCCTTTGCCCAATATCGCCTGGCGAGCTGTCACAACCAACCCTCACAAAGCACGAAGCAATGATGGGGAACACTCCCATGCCAGAAGGCAAGAATGGCGAGCGTTTCTGAAGCCAACCCAACACGATTTAGTCCAAAGAAACTGCAGAAGAAAGTGGTCAGCAGATTGAACCGCTGGAGGATGGAGAGGTGACTTCTCTGTGTTGATGCTATTGAGTTTCCAGGCGGAGTCTTAATGTCTCGCGTCGGCGGTCGCTGGGAGCGGAGAGGTGACTAGAAAGAGGATCATCGGGTGGAAGTGATTGGAGGCCAAGGGAGCAGGTAGTGACTTTCAACTTGCCGACAGCAATGCCTCGACGGCTTGGTTGCGGTTGGGCACACCACGCAGTCTCGGTGTGCTGAATCGGCCAGGAGCTGTGACTTCTCAGCATCGCGTTGTGCAGTTCGGATTGGGCAGGTTGTTACTTGCTCTTGAACAGTGCAGGAGTGCTGCTGATGGCCCACCGCCGATGGCGAGGTGTCGGCTGCGCAGAGGACTTGGTGGCTTGCCGGCTGCTGTCGAGACTGTGAATGCATCAGCTGCCTTGGCAATGTAGCGGTGTAAGGACCTGACCAACGTGTGCCGCACGCCGACGAGGAGGCGTCCACCGCATCGGTCGAGAAAGGCGCTGCTGACTTGTCGGGTGCCATCAATGCTAGGTGCTCGTCAGCCACGGTGAGGACTCCGCGGTGTAATGAGGGTGGGCTGACCGTGATGCAGCATATGGTCCTCGTCGCAATCTGGTCTCTCGTCGCGATTTGGCTTCGCTCGCCCCAAGTCCGCTGTTGACTCCCAATCTCGCTGTCGGCGCCAAGCTGTGAGGATCTCAGTACGATGCCGTCAAGGAGGAAGAGGAGAGACTTGCCTTGATCCGACTCTGGACTCCTGAAGCTCCATGATCTCCTGTCGATGCCATCATTCCACAGCCCGCCTCCTCAGTCGCCAAGTCCTACGCTGCCAGTGTTCTCGTCCATCCAGCTAGCTAGATAAGCTATGGAGCTCTGTCTGATTGTTACTGTTGCTCTGTGAAGTCAGTCGGTTAGTGGTGAAAGCTGTTTGGGGCTGGAGTCACGACTGGCATCACGACGAAGACAACGACGACGACGTTCTACTGCTGCAGCAGGCCCCGGGGCGTTCACGACGGTGACGATCTAGATCTCACATCATTAGCAAGGCTGACAAGGCATGAGCGAGGGATCTGGCGAAGATGGGAGGGTAAGTGGGTGGTGAATGTGCTAGTGCTGAGGAGGAAGAAGAGGGGAGAGGCATGGAAGAGCAAATCGACAAAGGCAGCAGTGGTTCGCGCAAGCAGCGTAGAAGTCAGCACGGGAGTCACGTCAGCTAAGCAAGTTTTTGGGCGCTGCTGCTCTCAGCATCGGTGGCGACGCGGTGTAAGAAGCAAGAGCGAGCTTGCCCTGGAAGCGACCGGCAAACTTCCCGACGTGAAGTCAACTGCGGCAGGAGGCATCGCCTCGCTAGCGGTTTACCTGACTTTCAAGTCCTACACTCGGCCCCTCGGTGTACTACGAGCAAGACGGTGTGCAGAATCCCGTGTTAAAAATTCGAGAATATGCAGCAAGCGAGATTGATTTCCCGTCGCTCATGAACTTGATCCATCCAGCCGATCGTCTTATCTTGCTGATTGTGAAAATCATATATTAGGAGCGGTCTTCGTAGTTACACGCCCATTGTGAGGCTGGAGAAATGGCACGTGCTTGTCCAGCGATCCGAAGAATCAAAAGTGATTTTCAGCTGATTATCAACGGTGGCCTTTCTGGAGTCTGAACTGGGTGAGTCCGATCCACTTTCACTAGATGTCCTCCGCTGCTAGAGCACAATAGCATTGTGAAGAAAGAAGCGGTTCTCTCCTCAAGCATTGTAATTGCATGCATATGAGTGGTTGCGCCGGGAATTGAGGCCGACATGGAACAGCAGCACTTCAAGGCATGTGAGTCTGTCGCGAGACTCCTGCCAGCAATCGAAATTCGTTCTGAGATCCAGTCGTTGAGGTTACTTGCCAGATCTGCGTCCTGTTATCGTCTGTCGATTCGCTCTCACCAAGATCAACTCACCGTCGATACTTGGTGTCGTCGAAAGGCCGGCCCAGCAATACCACTCAAACAATCACGATCGTGAAATATGTGCTGTTGCATGTTCAAGCCACCGGTACTGCCAGACGTGAGCACTCTCAATTGGGGATAGTAGATCGCATCTCCCGAGGCAGAGCATGAATGACTGGCTGCTCCATGGCGCTGCAGTCTGTGTGTCGGCGAATGAGTGATAATTGAGTGTCACGGTGAGAGATCGATGTTGGCCGCAGTGTTAAACCATCGCCAACCAGAGTGCGCTGTACATGCGCGGAAGCTTTGTACGCCAGACGATTTTGGGTCAACGATTTCCGAGTCTCCATATCTTGTGAGGTAAAGATTGAGACCAATACCTTTATATACGTCGTCATCAGTGCAGAACATGCTCGTGTCTGATGACCGACATTGCTAGACTGACCACTCTATAACTTGGGAAGGTAGGCCGCATATTGGATAAGATGCCTAAGTCGCTGAAGACTGCATTGCTGGAGGTCTCTAGGCAGCCGACAGTAGACCCAAACTCCCTTTGGCGCTCCGGACTCCGTTCCAGATCTGCAGGTATGCCACTCTTGTCGGCTTCACCCTGCCATCGTCTCTACTGCAAGAGTTCCGAATGTCCTCCATTCTTCGAGTCGAAGTCTCTATAGGTGAATCTCCATCTTCAGGTGATCTAGAAGGCAATCGAAGATGGATAGGCGGACTCGGATGTATTCTATCCGAAAGGCAATCTCGCGCGGTTGTCTTCTAAAGATGCGATCCATCAGACAGGTGGCGAACGGTCGCAGTGCAGGCATGTCGCAGCCCATTCGCTGGACTCACGGGAGTGGCGGAGGATCTCGGGTTTGCAGGAGATCTCGTCTCGCTGACTGGAGTGGTAGCGGTGGCCAAGACCTGGCTGCTGGCGCGACGAAGGGACTGCTTCTGATTATACTGTATCTGGCAGAGATCCGAGGAACACCAACGCAACGCAGCCAGGATGCGAAAATGCCGTTGGCGTTTCTTTTGGTGAACGGAGCGGGGAGTGAGGGTGTTTCAAGCTCTCGAGGCCAGAGATTGTCCTTTTTGTCCCTCCTACGTGTCCTCCACAGTCTGCACCATTCATTCCTTGTTATTTGTCGAAGTGGTTGAGATGACCGATCAATCCTCCAACTCACGCTTGTTGGACTTGCGCTCCTGCGTGCAGTCGCGAGCACGATGGCCTTCCTCGTTGCAATTCACACAACAAACCACAACCTTCCCAGCAGGCTCCTGCTTCTCTTGCTCGCAGTTCTTAGAAGCATGGCCCAACTCTTTGCAATTCCCACACTTCAAAACCAAACCATCCATAACCACACCAGCCTCAGCGAGACGAGTGCGGTTGTCCTCCTGGGAAGCTGGCCAACCTGCAGAAAATTTGGCGCGCTTTGGCTTGTCTGAGAACTGATAGGAGACGACATATTTCATGCCGGATTTGCCTTGCAGATTAATGATCGTATGGGTGTCGGCGATTGTCTGCTCCTTCGCGATGATGCCAGCTATGCCATGCTTCTCTGGTTCCGGCTGTCCACCCAACCCTTCGGCGCTCGAAAGATGTCGGATCGATCCTTGAATCGGAGAATGAGGACGATGGCCAGAAGGTTGTGATTACGAGTGGAAGAAGTTGACCGGCAAGAGGGAAAGGCGTGGTGAGCTCGAAAAGGAGGCGGCAACGCGTCATATCCAGTCGCGTCGCGTCATCCACAATAGCAGCTGCACCAAGATTTTGCATTGATATGTACAGCACAGCAAAGCCATGGAGAACGCATGCGCAAGCCCCGACTGGGTGTCGAGGGCGAAGTTGAAACGTCCAGCAGGCGCCGGCAGCTTTGATAGGGCTTGGAGTGATGGCCTGCTCAAAAAGCCGAGAATCGTGTACAGCTCTAAGAGACATCGCGATCCCTTCAATCTCTTCGCTGACGACGCGAAAGAGAACGAGACTGAAGTCGTAGAATCGGAAGGCGAAGATGCCAGCGCAGATAACGCCGACGCAGAGACCATCACCGTAGCCGCTACGATCCCGCCGAAAGCGCAGAAGCAGAGAAAGAAGCAAAAGCAAAAGAAGGAGAAAACCTCCACCTCCACGAGATGGTACCAAGTCGAGAAGATCGTTCGCCAAAGGCAGTCCAAAGGCAAGGCAAAATGAAAAGAGCGAAACTCAATACCTAGTCAAATAGGCTGGAAAGCAAGCCAATGGCAGACCTTGGCCATGTTCATGGGACGAGGAATCGCACATCAGCTCGGATGTTCTCGGTGATTGGCAAGTCGAGATCCAGCGCCGAAAGAGCAAGCTAGATGAGTGCGAGAGCGGGAAACCTGTCAAGTCTAGTGCTCAGGTCATTGGCGAGTGTTAGTATGATCCTGCCAAGGTGTCAATGCGGTCGACTGGTAGGCGCGAAGTGATGGTCAACTGGGAGAATGTAAGATTCGGAGACTTGGTAGCTTGGGATGGGATTGAATGAGTGCTGAGGATTCGGTCTCTTGGCAGGATGATATGAATGATGAGGACATGGATGTCTCTGCTGGTTGGAACTTTCTGGTTTCGTGCAACGATGTTGCTTTTTCTTGTGACATGATACCCCGAATAATCGATCGATCTGCCGACTTAGTCTCAGAGTGCGAGTCCATCATCCTTGCGTTTAGGAGAATTAAGATGAGCAAGGCGAGTTGGACTTCGGTGCCCAAGCGTGAGGACATCTTGCCTTCGATCAAGTACTGATGTGAGTTGATAGGACATAGCCACCGGATATGAAAGTTTTGAACGAGGCTAGCACGGAACAATGGGCATTTACCATGTCAAATGTATTGGCGATGGCATAGTGCACGGAATTCGTCTTTTGGAGTATTTCTAGGGCATGCTTCCGAGTTCGTGGAGCCCACAGATATTGAATCTTGTCGGCGACGTCTGCTTAGCTGACGTGTAGGTCAGCATTGATTGGGCGCCCGATGTGACCGCGCGGCCACTGGTACTGAGTATCAACTCCAGATGCCTTTCACGCCGACCTGAGGACTTCGTGGTGATCAGCAGCTCTCTATTTGAAGATGCCTGGGATATAAGCAGATGACCAGAACTCCTGTCTCTCAGCATACGGCTGGAGCAGTCTCGCGTATTGCATAATGGCCAGACAGTCGCCTTGCCGATATACCGTCCCATTGTTGCCGTGTGGAAGGTCAAGCGCAGTTGCGCTTCTATCGTCGAAAGCCCCCGCAACAGCTACTTGTTCGCTGTTCAGAACGTTCTGCAGGCTGGTGTGATGACCTCCAGAATGCGTCATGTAGCCCATAAGCCTTGGTCTATCGAATTGAATATTGTTGCGAGGAGTCTGAAAAGGAGAATTGTAGCTCAGACCGGAAGAGCATTGCTCGATAACACCAATGATATGTTGACTTTTGCGTTGCAGTTCAGCCTCCTTGGCCACCTCCATCACCTTCCATTCAGCCTTGGTCTTGGTTCTCAACTGGGCCTGAAAGGTCAATGTTCAGATTCCGCATACGTAAAACATACGTGGTATCGTGATGATGTCGAGACAAAATGGGAGCTGTCGTCGATGACGCCTCATTTGGTGCGCAGCACGCAACACCAAACCGTAGCCACAATAGAATGCCCCAGCGGAAACACGAAGACCAGACATCCGGACCATTCGATGGCCAGGATCGACTTGTTGAGACCACCGCAGTCTGTCGAGTAGGCAGGTAAATGCAGGTCCGCGAGATCAAAGAAGAACTTCCCCAGGGATCAATGCAGCGTCGGCGCGACTCTATTGCGAGCAAGAGAGTCGAAGCATCGCAAAGATCTGGGCTGATCTCGATAACCCGATGAACAGCACCATAGTTGGTGCTTCCAATGTCAAGTTCACGAGCAGAGTTCGATACCGGCCCGAACGTGAACCCATGCTGCTCACCATTGTTGGCTGTTGCGCATCATTGTCAACTTGATTGACTAATGCGTTGTGTAACAGGCGGACAGTAAGGATGGAGCTCATCTCAATTCTTCAAGTCGTGGTCTTGAATTTTCAAATGGCTTTCTGTGAAGCATTTTCTACCCCAAAGCTGTACACCGGCGAAGGAATGTTCGATGAAGATCCAGCCTGGAAGAAGGAGCCTCTAAGAAGAGTGATACCAAAGCTCTGAATACCGAAGCTCTGACAAAGTACCAGCGTCGAAAGCCCCAAACGGCAGCACACTGTTGATGTCCGGGCTTCAATGCGGTATGCGACCACCGAGACTCGCTGGCGCATATCAGTGCACCGGACACTCCGCCGTCGCTTGGATGCTATTCAGCAACGCTCCCAGTCCACCTACGCATGAGCAGGTATCTCCCGGCGATGCTTTCGACATGCCTGCAACCCAGCCCAGAACCCACGTCTCGAAGCTTCCAAGTGAGATTCGTTGTGAGGACTCACATTCGAGATGGTTATACGTAACCAAGTTCGAAATGGCGGAAAGGAAAGCAGGGAGGCATGTGGATACTGGATAGCACCAAATTCAAGTTTCTACCCTTCTTGCCAAGGTGGCGTAATGTTGTGGTTAGCGAATGATACGCCGCTGTGACCAAGATTCGTACTTCGCACTCTGCCTCTGCTGTCAGGTAAGTTGGCCTCCTAGATGGATTTTGGATTGCATGCGATACACTAGTCCGCGCTACAAGTAATGTAGGTGCACCAAGGCTGCAGCTGTCAGCGTGGGCGGAGATGGAGCATATTGTGCATAGTCGTTCTCAAATCTCCGGTGAACACCCAAGCTTTTGCGGACACTGCCCCTCTGACCTTCCCGTCCGGCTGCAGGCACACATGGACCGGACATATCATAGTCATCTCAGCATGGAGAAAGTCAGTCAAGGCAGAAGCATTGCATCAAATGGGACGCAAGATATCCCGTCCTGTAATATGGAGTCTGGACCACCCCTCCTCGGAGCAACGCATCGAGGTCAGGATCCGGGAGTGGCACTCTTAGAATACCTTCCGTCAAATCTCCGGAACCAATACGCGGTCGCCAGTGAAGCCAGCCTCGTCGTCGTCATAATGAGCAATCGTGGAGACGATAGTGTCCGAGAATCAACAGTAACGACAAGAACGACCTCAATCGTTCTGCGCAAAGCGGAGTGCCACTGCTGATGTATGAGAATTGAGCGTGTCCGCTCGCTGCTTTACGATTTCATATGTCTATGCCTATGTCTCCGCTTGCTTGCTTGCTTCCTTGCGCAATCCAGGCCGAGACCTTGAGGTTGCGAACTTTCATCGATGCTAGAACATAGCTCAGGATTCAAGAGGAAGAAGTAACAGCCATCATTTGGGATCGCTCTTTAGCTTGCTCGGCTCTCGCCAACTAGAATTTCTAGACTTGCTTGCCTTTTGGGAGACTGTTTGAAGCAAACTCAGTATCCTTATTGCGGGCGAAAGCTTGTGTGTGATTATTGCCTCGAGAAGTTCCATGGTGAGAGCGGTCTTGACTGCGCCATTGAAGGCAAGTCTATAATGCCATCGTGGGTTCTAGTGCCATTGGGGAATATCCAAGCAGTAGGCGTCCGCAGCAATGTATGGCGAGAAGTATCAGAATCACCTTGGTATTTTGGAGCGTACCCCAATAGACAATGATTTTGATCCCGACCGCAGACATCGTAATCCCGGTCGGTAAGTCAATAAGAGTCCCACCGGTATAACCGTTTCAGTAAAATCTTTCGGTATAGCCTTTCTGCAGTCTCCTTGGAACTGAGAAATTCTCATAGCATCCATCCTGACGACCAGACTTTGGATTTGGGCAGAAAACCTCTAAGACAACATCTCAGTGTGACTTCAGACAGTCTGCTCCCGGGCTACTTCGTTAAGGTCTCTAAGAAGCCTTGTTGCTGCACACACTTCATAAAGGGATTTCTGCAGATGAGTATTCACAGTGGAAAGGACTGCTGTAGCAATGTGCGGCTAAGCGAGGAGTCGCCAGAAGATGAGCATTATGCGTACCGGGGGTGCTCGTCCGCGGCGTCTTAGGATCATGCGTCGTGGTATTCGTCCTCCCTTAGGGTTCATGCGGTCTTCTGGATTTACCTGTTACAGAGTCCTGAGCTTGAGCTTGATTTCTTATGATGCCCGACATGTAGTGCTTTTCCGACCGGCATTCAAAGGGACTATAGTCTCGCTCACATGAACAATTTGTCGTCTTTCTTACGCCGTTACATTGCCATATGTATTCCTACTCGCAGCTTTTCCAATCGTACGCGACGATTGCGAAGAATCGAAAGTGGCATCGTCGAGGTCGATGTAAGAAGGTTCGCAAAATTAGCATCATCGAGGGAAAGTACTCAGAAGCCTTTCATCCCTGCTCGAATCAGTTCCGAAGGTCCCTGTGAAGCTTTTGCGAAGATCAGCTTCACGACTCCAGAATCCTGCAGCTAAAGCCTCATATGGAAGAGCTTGTCACTTACCATTGATCTGAAGAATATCAAGGCCGCAGTCCTAGTGGTCGCTGACGTCGACGTACGGAGGTTTGCAGCAATTTCGTTCCACATCCGGAACTGGGCATGCTGGTTTCGTGTTGTCCGGCTTCTGTATTGGGATTTCATGTGCCATGGTCAGTCGCTGGAAAGAGCAAGAGGACTCCGCTTTGGTTGGATTTGTTGAGTGCAAGCCGAAGTCGTACAGTCGCGATAAGACCGAGCGTAGCAGAAATTGCTGTTGCTGCTGCCTGAACATTATGGCTTAGATTCGCCATGGTGGTATGAAGTGGCGATGCTACGATGTGACACAGTATTGGCTCAAAGAGATAAGAGACGCTGCCCGTCATGTCCACTTCGAAGAGATCGTGTGGACGCAGATATGAGGCATGTAGTAGCCGCAAGCCTGCCTGCTATACGATTAGCAACAAGGTGTTGATTGGATACAGCTCACCGCTACGTACAACGACCACGTACCGACTTCTCGCTCGATGGCATTTCATCTTGCTGAATGATGGCTGGCAGAATAGAACGTGGTTTAAGCCGAGTGGCGAGTCGCAGCACATTTGTATTTCTGCTTTCCGTGCACGTCCGCGTGGGGTGGATCGGAGGCCATTGCGTGTCTGGCTTCGGCTACTACCCTTTGGAATGCCTTTTGTGTCATGATCCTTCGTCGAGATCGTCAACTGCGCATGTGCGCTTCCGCATTGTGTTGGGATGGATCCGTATTTCGACGATTCGGCGAGACGCACAAGTGAGGCCTGGCCTAAGCGTTTCTGCTGCTGATTGCGCCGCTGATGTGCTGAGGAAGTCGCCAGGCACCAGCAGCTGTGCCAACGGCGGTGCAGCACACAACATAGTAGAATAGACATGTGCAGATTATAATCGCACTGAGGACAAAGATAGTCACGGCGAAGGGTTGGGAATGCCACTGGAGATGGAAGCTGAGGCAGCTTCCGCTAGTGTAAAGCACTCGAACATGATGCATTGCACATACCGGATCGTGAGCATCGAATGGCATAATTCCGGCTCTAGGTTGATTACTCAGATTATGGACAGATACTTGCGGCCTGTTTCTCGGCATCAGCCTTCTCAGCTTTATCCTGAGCCATCGCCATTACGGCAACCGGGCCAACATCTTACCATTTGCATCTTTCTTTGACCACGAGAGCTTGACGAGGTCGATGTGAGCTTGTAAACATGGGCAGCTGTTATAGCAGCGCCCGAGCTACTGGTGCTGCTCGGGGTGCCATCCATCTTCACGCGCTGCTCCCTAAGCCTATGCCATCATGCTAATGTGACAGCGGCAAAACTGGAGACCGGCCAAGACTCGTCGTTGCTCTCGCATGTGTCCGAAGTTCAGGTAGCTGTCACCCGGCAGCGCGGCTTCTCCTTTTGTATCTGATCCTACTACAAATTGCCACTTTGATGGAAGCCCATACACGGCTCAACGTCGCACTGGAGCACCTGTCCAACGGTACATTGATGACACTTTAGGCCGATTCACGGGAGCACTGAGTCGCGAGACCGGGCTTTTCGGAGCTTGCTGCGACGGGGAATGGTGCTCCTGCCTTCGTCAGCCTGATCTTGCAAAAGAACCGTATTACATGGATTGTTCCAATGGCTGGAGAGATGAGGTAAAGTAGTTCGCGAATTATTTTTGCGTGATCCACTTGTCCAGCTACTTGATCTCGCTCTGCTGCGTCGAGATCGATACCCGCAGTTGCTTACAGACGTGACGCGATTCTTTCCGTACCCCCAGTTCAGCAGACATCCTTGCCGCGACGTGGACAATCATCCGTCCGGGAAATCTCCGAGCCAGTCGACATTCGCATGTATCTCGTAAGGTCTGGCATGTAGTAGCCTTGCGTGACCTGGTCTCGAATGTACGGACTTGAGTAGACTTGAGTCTGAGATGGTTCGCCTCAGTCGAAAGATCCCTGTCGACCAGACTCCTCAGCCAGAACGAATTCGAGCTGTCAGAGCTTAAGGATGCTTCTGGTTGGCGACGTGGGCCATCCTCGTATCACCCAACTCGTGAATGTGAATGGTTGGACGGGCGGAACAGTCGGAGATGTAGATATGTTTTTGGTCAGGCGAATTGTGGGAAGCGTTCTTGTTGACAGTAGGCGACAGGGTGAACCACATCTCGTCACGTGCTTCAATGCAAGAACACCGGAGGTATGAGCACGTTGGCAGGTGACAGGGTGCTTCGTACATCTGACCGTGAAGGATGTACATTGCTGTCGTCGCTGGAGCAGCAGGTCAGAAGCCGTCATTGACCGGTAAAGGAGTTGCTGTGAGGTCGCGGACTCTCAAGCCATGTACATCTCGCTGCAGCCATCCTCGTCCGCCAACAAGGCGAGTACTTGATAAGTCCTTGCTTGGCTGTCTTCGTAACATGCATATGCCTTTCCCTAGCTCTTCTGCAGCACTTGATGCGCTTCAGGTCCGGAATGTCCTTCTGCTGCCTCAGTCCATGGTGTCAAAGAAGCCTTCTTCGCCAACTGCCTACATTGATGTGCTCTTGCTTTTCCTTGCATCCGCATCCCTCTTGCCAAATGAGCGAAGCGCCGGTGTCGATCTACTCCAGTCATCGAGGTATCTGCAGATTGTCGACGCAGCCATGCCGTGCCGCGGCTTCAGCCCAGTCTTTGTAAATGATCGTGGGCGGAATGGGAGTCGTAGGCGGAATGGGAGTCGTGGGCGGGTTACAGTATGGAATGGAAGTCGGCAGTGTTTGGCCAAAATTGGGCTCGCTGACACGCAGGCCCCAAAATTTGGAGCCTGCTTGACAGCCACGTGATTCTGCTAACACTGCGGCCCCAAAAGTTGGGGCTCTTGGGGCCAATGGATTTCCAACTTCCGCTCAACTTTGTGCTCGCACCTACTTTTTGCCTACAACTCTCTCGACATTCTGTGCTCCTCCGAGGCTGTTGTATGAGCTCGTGCATTGAAGCTGCTAGGTCTCGAATCGGGCTTGAATGCGTCAACACACAGAATCTTCTAGACCCATTCATGTTGAGCAGGTCAGTAATACTACCTAATCACCGTACCCGTCAGCATGCCCGATCGGTCGCCCATTCACAGCTCCTTGGCCGGAATCGAAAATTCTTTACGTCTGGGCTAGCGTTGAGCCTTACTTCCAAGCGCATGATCGCAAGCAGGAATCTCGAACCCAATAGCCTCATAGGCTCTACTATCGCAGCCTGATACTTCCATAGTGTACATCTACATCATATCCATGGAGGAGATGAAGCTGCATCTGCGCAGGAATGATCTCTCGAGGGTGCGAAGACAGGAGCTTCTAGGCGCCAAGGAGCCGGCATGGAAAGGAAAAGGGCATGTATGGGCTCATAAGGCTACGTATAGCCGCAGTGAGGACGACTGCATGCTTAAGTTGAGCAAGCACCATGCGCAGCTTCTCAATAGGCGTTGGCTCCCGCAAGTCACAATGTCTTTTAGAAAGGCTTTGTTTGTCCTCTGCTGAAGAACGAGGCCGAGAAGGATGTCATTGCCGAGGCGACCAGTGTAGCAGGCAAGCTTGACTGGCGCGACAAGATTGACAAGATACCAAATGCAAATGCCAGTGCTGCACTGCTGGCAGGAAGCTTCGATCGCGAGTTTTTCACATTATCCACTACATATCCTGCAGCCCCCACGTTTCTCGACTTCAATGCTAGTGGAAAGGCCACGCTCTTACTACAGATCAAGTATACTACTCGACTCCTCGGCACCTAAAAGTAAGCATAGCACACGGACGCCCAGCTCACGGGAACGCGGGAGATGGGTGGCTCACTTCACCCATCACAGCACATTTTCCGCGTTGTATACCAGGCAGAATTGTACCAAGTGGACGTACTTTCCCGGCCCATTGTGTCTTCACGGCAACACTGAGTACAGAGTTTGCCGGACGCCGATTGACCGTTAACGCGATCAAGAAAGATGATGAACTCTTGGGCATCGCTTTTACACATCTGAATCCTCGGGATCGGATAAAGGAAGCGCAGACATTGCCTGAGCATTGATGATCCAAGAATTCCAACACCGGGCTTCGTCTTTGGAAGGTGACAGCTAGATGAGGCCGAGAGGAGTCTTTCACTTCATCGTTAGCAACATCTCCGCTTTGGTAACATCGACAAGCTGGGCCAAAGCACGCCCGGAGAATTTCGTTGTGGAATGATACCACTACCAGGACGTTGCCTGGCTTGTGTTACAGTCATCCAAAAACACAGTCCCTCGGGCAGAAAGAAACAAGAAACAAAATATCTTGGACGCAAATCGCCTGTTATAGTAAATGAGATCTCTTTGCTTGATTACACAAGCTTTCGACATCGAACTCATTGCCTATCGCACTCAGACAGCTCGACTCACAAAAAGTGAGGTTGTTTAGCAGCGGCCTAATGGGTTCAATCACGCTTATCCGGACACACACTGAGCCGCTTGTGCCGTCTCACGTCCGACATGAAGCAAAATCAATGGCAGCTCAACTTTCCACACATTCAAAGTTCGACGTCTCCGACACACTTCAGCTCATTGCTTTGCTTCTTAGTGGAAAGAAGCATTATTGGTGCCGAGAAACGCTGCAAAAATCATGAACCTTGCTGTTACGTCGGATGTAGCTTAGATGTCCACTTTGAGGAACAAACGGCGAAAGCCGCCCAAGTCGGATCGCTAGCACCTTATCGACTATTCTTGAAGCTCCCTCCAGATCCGTTATCACGATGCAAACGAATATTGGCACGCTATGCTGAGCTTGGTACTTGCCAAAGACCAATGTCATCTGTGCTTAAGAGTTGACACTCTCGGGAAAGGGCCAGTAGCCGTACTGGTGCCCTGTTGGAATTCTCACGACTGAAAAAAAAATACTCTCGATATAGCTGAGAGTCGAACACAATGGGCAACGACAATTTCTTGCTGCAACGACCGCTCGAGGTCCTGTCTTCTTCCTCAAATCTTCTTGGTTGTCCTTGGTTGTTGTTCAACGCCACAATCGTTGTCGGTGCTCGTGCTTCTTGTCCCTCCACATCTTGGGTTGCAGCGAGTACTATAAGACCTCCGCCACTTTTCTTTCGACAAGACAAGGCATTGAATGATCGGGATGCCACCGACGATGGTGACTGAAAGCTCAGCGTTCGCTGATTACACGCCTGCGAAGTGGAGTTGAAGCATTAAATCTTTCATGGTGCAGCAAGAAGCGTCGATGCGTAGTACGACGGCATCTCATAATGCAGTACAGCTGAGATGGATTCATTACTGGGCCTGAGAAGGTGGTTGTCGCGAGAAAGAGCCTACATATAGGTGTCAGCGACATCTCAAAATCTGACGTCACTGACAACAGATGGCCTTGGGGCCTGGGCTCGAAGATTTGCCTGTCGACTCCGAGACGGATTGCACCTTGATCTGAGTTGGAAGACGATGTTGATCTGGCGACGGTCTTCGCGATGAGGCAGCCGGGTTTATGATCCCAAGCACTGCAGATGACACAAGCACCATCTGGAGCTGTCGAAAGAGAGGCGGAAGTAAGGGCATGACCACTGGTGTGTCAGATTGCACATGCCGTGGCACAGTGGGATTGAAGGATCCGACCACAAATGCAAGCTTTTCACTGCAGCCATGGCCGCCATCTGCGAAGGGAGCCACAGCCGGGCCGAGTCAACATCCCTACAGGCCGTGTCGGATAGGCCGGACTTGCAGCAGTTCCTGCCTATAAACTGAAGTCAAATGGTTGTGTATGCCTAAATATCGCTTCGCTCTGCTTCTCACGTCTAGATTGGGCTTTTCGTGGCATCATTTGCCCTCGATATCTTTTGAAGCGACCTCGAAAATAAGCGGGAATATGATGGCGGCGCAGCGTCATCCTTACCTCCATTTCTCAATTTTATCTTCCTCGCAGACCTTTCAGAGCAGCCATTTTCGAGTGCCGATCCCTCTCGCAGTACCGGCGTTAAGGAGCTGTATTGAATGTGTCCTTCCAAAATGCCTTAAGCGAACTTCTCGATAGGTGCTCCTTTGCGTGTTTCTTGGGAGTTATTGGGAGGGGCAGACAATGCGACAGCTGTGAGTACTCTCCTCGTCTAAGGTCTCGGCAAAAACGGTAGCACTAAGGTGCGGAACCATGAGCTGCCGCTGATCTCAGCGCTTTTGCTGCTTCTTGCCGATTGTTTGAATGGAGATTGTCGCTACGAATACCGACAATTCCTTTCTATAAGTTGACTCATTGGCGTTGTCAGCAATGTAGTACTCGGACGAAGCTTAGGTAGATTAGATGGCTATGATACCGCATTGCTATACTCCATAGATAACATGACATGTGCTGCAGATACGATTACTGAGATATGCTACCGGACTCTTCTCCACTTGATGGCCGTGTCCGATAACCAGCTCAATCTTCATAAGTTTGGTTCGAGGTTTTGCAGCAAGAATATGAGGAGTCCGTTCACGGTGCATAAGACTGGCGGTATGAGCTCTCAATGACCACACAGGCTAAGAATTCCCATGTGTGCACGCAGCCTTGCTCAATCCAGTCCTCGTTGTGAGATTCGCCACATCCGGCGCTCGAGTGAGCAGCTGCTGGCTGTCTACGTCTTCGAGCACTAGAAAGTCGGGTGAAATTTTGACTTTGCAGACTGTGTTCGGCAAGCGGAAGCTCAGAGTGATCCGTGATAAGTGAGTCGGTACAATTGGATTGAAGAGAAGTCTGGACAAGCGCCGAGTCTGGGCATCGCAGCAAAAAGGGTTGATTTTGTTGTATAAGCGTTACTCAGCACTCGTAAAGTCGAAGCTGTGTTAGCGAAGTAGGACGAATGATATGCTGCAGAACGATAAATTTCGTCTATCAGAGCGGCTGCCACGCATATTTTTGACTGAAATACCTGATCAAAACAAGACTTTAGGCTTGTATGGAGCGTAAGATCTCCCGATTCGCGATTACCTGCTCACGGACCATCGAAAGGGTGCTACCAGCGCATGAAATGCTGCAAATGAAGTCAAGGCTGCGTCGAGTGGTGGTTCTGTTGGTGGAATGTCTTGCTAGGTGGTCCTGTTGGCTGCGTTCACAATCGGCGACTTCAAGTCCGAATCAACCAGGGTAGAGGGGCGATCAGCGATCGCCATGTCAATTCAAGTGCCTCTTTGGAGCGCATCATTTACCTCGCTAAGCTTCCGCTTCGAGGAATCCAATGAAATGGACTGTATTACTGGTGTTGAATGAGATCAAATGTAAATGTCGATCGGGTAGAAGGTCGTGGTCAATTTAAAGAAAGTCGTAGGAACGAATTGATCTTTAGCACTTTTGAGTTCGCTGTGTCTTGATCTGCCTCTTCATCAACGAAGTTTCGCTTTCATAGGTGAAGATTTCGCGTCATGTGCATTCTTGCAACAAGAAGTTAACTCCACTCGCATTCAGTCCTCCAGTAAAGCTCATTTTGACTTCATTACTAGGCTATTGAGGATGATAATGGTCTTATCTGGATGGAGTAGTGACTCCCGCCTAGTATCAATCGCTCCCAGTTGTAGAACAACAATGCAAGTCATGAATGGTAGAAAGACTTCCACGAGTGGCCAAAGGAAGCTAGGCGCTGACAAGGGGGCTCTCGAGTGCGGAGCCGTGATGTTAGGAAGCACCCATCGCTGACAAGAAGGCTCTTATGATGGGCGCCCATTTGTCAGTGTCCTCACCAGTATCCGCAATTCTCATATCAGAGACACTTACCACGCCATTCTTGCAGGTCAGTTGGCGAATTTTGTCAGCCTCCGCTCTGAATCCAGGCCTGCGCGGATGGACGTGACATCAGATATTGGCTGTGCATATGCTGAGTTCAGGTCCGATTTCTCATATCTGGCAAATCCCGCTGTTCGTGGTATTGGTGAGGTCGCTCGTCAATAGATTCGAATTGAATCCGTGAGAGTATGTCGAGCGCAAAGCGAAAATTGTTGTGACATTCGCAGCAAGGCCAACGAAGCAATTTCAGATCCGTCTAGATGAGCAGCAGCTAGCAAGATCAATTCCGAGTGGTGAGGAGCATACTTCATCCAGTATGAAAGACTTTCAATTTCTAGTACGTATTACTCAGCAGACCTAGCCAAAATCATCTCAAAGCCCTTCTCTTAATTCTCTGACCACGCAGATCTCTTCTGCTAGTCGGCCGCCCCCTTTTCATGATGGAAGTCGAGTCTCTTGAAGCTAGTGCGTAGGTATATGGTATAGTGTTGGCGGCCTTGAGACCTTCGAAAATCGGGTGCAATAATGACGTCCACTGTGGCTGATGAGAAGTCGCGAGTGAACATTGTTCGAATGAAGTAGACCGTCGCTGTGCGGATGTTGGACGAAATGGCTGCTGATACTGGACGGCCTTGTGGCGAAAGTCCAGAAAGCGAGGGCGCGCAAGTCGGAGTGCACAGCGTCGAATACTGTTCTTCGTGCTTTGTGGAAGCCTGAAGGTTTGAGACCGCTAAGCGTCCAGACCATACCTATCCGGCTCGAGGATTTGTCGGCCTGGATGCTGTCTGTGAACAACTATATCACTGATGCAAAGTCTCCTGCTGCCCGTTACCGCCAAGTATGAGTATCAATTCCACCTTATGGGCAAGGACATGCTGATCAGTCGTGCTTCAACTGGTGCATAATGAGAACGAATTAAGAGCTCCCTATGGCAACGATTGTCGTCCAGGAGCAGTCCAGTCGACCAACCCTCATCTGCGCAAGGCTATTTCAGATGCATTGCTCCAGAGACCACTATGGAACTAGCTGAATATGACCATTGTTCGGATCGCTTGGGAGACTTGGCCATATGAGTCGAATGGTAGCCGTTCAAGTGGATCTCGGAATGGTCCTCATAGCGTCGAATTGACGACCGTGACCTCAATTCACCCAGAAAATAGAACGCATCGGGAGCGGTATCTATATTGAAAGGCGGCCGGAGCTGTTGAGTGTTGATGTTTGCAGCTCGAGCGGTCTAAGTTGCCACCACAGCGAACATGTCGTTGCGTGTTGCCACTATTCTAGCCGCCGCCAACAGTTTCCAGGGAGGCAATACTCACTTAAAGGAATGAAATGGCTTTCCGGACATATTGTGGGATCATACGGAAAGACGTCTTGTGGCATACCACACTTTGAGCACACAATGAGTAGGTCCCAGTTGTCCCTCTCTGAGCTCGCAAGGGTACCGGAAGAAGTCGCCGAAGTAGGCTGAATAGACCAAGTGGCAGCACTGTCCTCGGCGGAGCCAGATGCAGTGTCATATGCATAGCCAGTGTGTTGAACCTTTGTCGCGCGATCACGGGCTGTACGCACTGGTCGAAACATGTCTCTGCGTCTTGTTCAGTCGTCTCGGTGAGCCTGGTAGGCGTGGCTAGGTGATGGGCGGCCATGGAAAGTGCAACGTAACCTTGGGTGAAGGTGCGTTGCACATGTCTGCGAACTCATGTTCGCCTGATGCGGACTGTAGTGTTGTGTCACTTGTGTGAGTGCAGCCTGCACGTGCAAGAAATCGGGATCTCGGAGAATTTAACGTCGGAGGCTCGGGGCTCGGAGCTCCAGGATGGTCTTGGCACTGGTATCCATCATTCCTTGCACAATTTCTTGCCATAGCTTGCCTGGACGGACATGTAACCGCACTGCGGATAAAGAGTATCGTGGTTATTCCACAATACCGCACGATGCACGACCGCGCCGTCATGCCTCTGCAGGTGCCGCATGATGCTAATGCGGCCATCCGCAAGATACAGCACCATGGTTACACATCACACATGCCCAAAGCACTCCTCCTTCCCTTGGACACGTCCATTCCATGAAGACGGCACTCTTACACAAGCTCAGACCATCAGAAAGTGGCGTACAGGATGGCGTCCACTGGCCATCAGGAACCAAGCTCCCCAGCCAACTTGGAGCCAGGAGGTAGTCCAACTCCCGCTCCGCCACCACCGACGCACACCATTCTTCTGCCCGTCGAAAAAGCCGAATATTGGCAGTCACCATCACCATTCGGAGCCAACAGCTGGGACGAAGTCGAAATCCATACCGCTGTCGAACCCCAACATCTCCATGACCTACCAAGCCCAAACGAACACCAATGGCAGCGCCTGACCGACACCCGCTCTGACCGTCGCTTCACCATCTCCGCCCATGAGCCAGACTCTGTCGTACGTTGTGATCGCAAGATCACACTCGTGAGGCACAATGCGAACAGACTTTCGCTTCGCGTAGATGTTGGCGTTATCTTAGCCACGAGGAGCGAGGGACAGCAAGATTGGTACGAGACGAAACACCACGTACAGGAATGGAGTACGGAAGTTGCCATCCCGCTGCCGCCGCAAGATCAGGAGGGACAAACGGCTGCCAAAGCTGACAAGAAGAAAGGGAGGAAGACCGGAAAGGTTGCGAAACACAGCAAGGAGAAGCAGAAGGGAGAGACGCGAGCACCTCCGCGAGCCCGCACCTCTGTCAACCGGGCATGCCCATTCTTGGAAGACAGCGACACGCTATAGAATTCGCCGCTTCGGGTTCAACAGCTTCACACCACGATACTGCAGCAGGAGATGATAGAGCGCTTGTCACCGAAGCAAGTACCGGCTGACGCTCTTACTTTAAGATTCAATTAATACATCTGCTCCTCTCAGACCAGGAGTGCCCGTGGTACTTGAAATTGCCTACGTCTCGAACAGGTGCTGCCCAAGCCACCTGAGAGGCTTTCCATTTCCCATACTCTCGGCAATTACTAGCATCATTGTTTTCCTTTTCCCCATTCATGACTAGAGCTTGACTGGAATCCGTGGTCTTCATTATATTCATCGATGGAAACGATGTATCGACTTCGATGTTGAGAATGATGGTGACGATGACCGCCATCATTGTGATCCATTAAGATAGCCATCTACCATCATGGCTGATATGAAGCTGCAGGTAGAACAAAGGGACTATGGCCAGACCTATATACGCCTTCCCATCCGGAGTCTCATCGAGAACTCACGACAGCACCACACCATCGCCTCCCTCCATGCCATCATCATTTCATGTTGACCTGGCTGTGGCCCTTCTCTTCCACCACTACTACCGCTCCAGTCATGTCCCCCCGAGTCTACAACCACGAAGCCATCGGCGAATACTTCCGTAGCGGCGGCAACTCTAAGCTCATCGATACTCTAACTAAGCTGAACAAGATCTACGCCATTGCTTTCATCGATGACCCACCCGAAGATGGAACTCGCGAAGTTCAGATCAAGCTTCTTACGAATCTCCTATCTTCCTTGATGGGGCCGAAGTACAACAACACTGTCAACGTAGACTATAGCGAATTCCGAACCAAGAAGGATTTCATCGCGGCTGCTGCGAATGAGTATCTGGAGGGCAAGAGCAAGGGAAAGAAGAAGATTGTGCGGTTCGAGCCTCAGGAAGTGGCAGACACTAGAAGCCAGGAAGAGGAGGAAGTGCAGGAACAAGAACAAGAGCAGGAGTATACCTCTTCGGCCGACGAAGACGCCGAGATGGCCGACGCCAACATCGACGACAATGATGGAAGCAGCAGCATGATTTCTGAGGGTGAGTTTAACGAGTTTGTGGCCTCAATCCGCGAAGACTTGTACAACCGCGAGAACGCCGTCGTGCAGCGAGAGCTGGACTTGTAGGCAGCCGAGGCCGAGCAGCGGAAGAGTGCGGCAGCTTTGAAGAAAGACTTGGAGAAGTGCGCAGCTAAGCTGAACGAGGTGAAGGCTGCAGAGCGCAAGCAGGAGCAGAGCGCCGCCGAGCTACAGATTAAGCTGGATAGTATGCAGAGACGGGAGACGCAAGTATTAGTGCGAGAAGAACAGATCATGAAGCAGACAACGGATTTGTTCACGCAGCAGTACGATGTGTCCAAGCGTGAGGAGGAGGTTGCCAAGCGAGAAGAGGATGTGACGAAGCGTGAAGATGGTGTCTTAAAGCGAGAAAACAATGTAGGAAAGCAAGAGAAGGAAGTCGAACGCAAGTAGAAGTCTTCCGGCATTGAAGAGGTGAAGATAGCCTATAAGAAGCTGAAGGAGAAAGAGGCTGCGCTAGAAGGGCGAGAAGACTTTCTAGCCAAGCGCGAGGATGAGTTGGAGGCTCGCGAGGACATTGCTTCAGGCTGCACTCTACAGATCTACGACTTCCTGCTTCCTGTCCACGTTCAAGCTCGCCTTAAAGCTGTTCGGGATTTCGGGACGGAGGAGAAGGAGAAGTCGATGAAGCGTGAAGTTCAAGACCTTGCGACGGCTCATCGTGAGGAGATGCTCAAGATTCTTCGTAGCGCTGAAGATAAGCTGGACAAGGGCTTCCTAATCGCGGCACACAAGCAGACCTCGGCCTTGTTGAAGGTCATAGTGGGTGTCTTAGGTCAAGTCGACCCTGATCCAGCTAGTAAGAAGTGATTGAGCATAGGATATAAGGAGCGTAGGCAGACAACGAGCGCAGTAGCAACCATAGAGTAGCATGGAATGACTTTTACGAGATCAAATCTATCGGATCCCTTTATACTGTGCACCAAACCTGTCCTTCCTAGTCCCAATGACATTCGTCAAGCCTACGAGAGAACGGATACCAGTCTCGTTCAAGGCATGAGTCTTGTCTGAGCCTAAAAATACATACGTACGTCGCATCGATCATGTCGTCGAGCTTACTAAATCCTCGCACGCCTAGTGTGTACTCTAGTAACTCGGAGAATAATAAAAGCTCGGTAATGTTAAAGAACTCGCAATAACTAGCACGATAAGCTAGCTCGCTACAATTCAAAACGGAAACGAAATATAGGTGCTAGGAAATCTCTATTAGCAAACACTAGCTTTAGCGTAAGTAATTAAGATCTCGCTAGTACACAATTGCTTCTCCCCTCCGTAGAGCTCCTAGATCCCTTAACAATCTTTTAGCAATCTGTACGCTTAGTAATTAGACTTGCTATAGCAATATAGGCATTAGTAAGACGAGTACGACTAACGTCTTTTAGCTAAAATTTAGTCTTAGACGAATTTAATGCGCTCCGGCTTGCCTAAGAATCGATCTAGGACGACGAAACTTATCTATTATAAGAGACGAAAGGCGAAGAAGTTAGCGTCGTCTATAGGAACTAGAGTAAGTATCGCGGAGAGCCGAGGAAGAGTATAAAACTTAGAGTTAAAGGTATAGCCGCATCCCTTAACGGAGCTTCGTAGTGCTTTTCGTCGTAGAACGAGAAATAGTACGCTCTAATAGAGTAAGGTACTATCTAGTATTCTCTTAGGCCGAGACTTCGAGGATCTACGAAGGAGTAAATAATAGATATAAATAATAGCTTTATAGGGTACTAGAGAAGCAGTTATCTATTAAAGATTCCGAGGACTACTATTAGGGCCAAAGAGGCTATACGTAATTAGTATATAATTAGGCCGAGTAAAGCTAGGGTCTTAGTGCCTTAGGTAGGGCTTGGCGCTTAGCGTTAGGCTAACTAGCCTACCTTCCTCCTTCTCCTCCTAGTTCTCTATCGAATACTATACTAATTTACTACTACCCTATCTACCTACTAACGTACCCTTCTTATATAGTATTCGATCTACCCTTTAAGGGTAGCAGCTAGATAGTCCTTATTTTAAGCTTTTAGCGGTATAGCTACGAACAAGACTAATCTAACTATATTGCGCCCGAAGAACGGGACCTATACGTACTATTCTATCGAAACAACCGTACTAATTATTAAACAAGGCCTTCTATACGGCCTATTGTACTAAGTTAAGCATACTAGGCCGATATCTACTAATTCCGCTATATCCGTATCTTAGGGGCTAATAATACATTATTAGTGTCGCCCCTTATAATAGCCGGTTTATTACGAAACAACAACCGTACTGCCGCTAGTAGCGCTAGCAACGACAACGCTAGTAGCACAGTGCCTACTAAAGTGCCTACTAAAGCACCTACTAAAGTGCTATCTACTAAAGAACCTACTACTAGGCCTGCCGAAGAACCTATAGTTCTAGGTAACGACCTAGAGTTGCCTATTAACGACATACTTAACAATATTATTAATCGACGATATAGCTAGCTAGCCTTTAGCCCCTAGCTAGTAGCGAGACTTTAAGAAGCTACTTGAAACAGGCTTACTGCCCTACGTTAAGAACAATAGCTAAAGGATAATCTCCTCGAGATTCGCCGCCTATAGGAAGCCCTAATAACTAACACTAAGCCGACAATAGGGCCTTCCTTACTATTAGTCCTAATTCAAAAGAAGGATGCTAAGCTTAAGGACTATACCGTATTTAATAGCTCTAGCCGAAAGCAGTACAACGACTACATTCGTAACTATAAGCTTAACTAGCGCAACGCACTAAGAGCGCTACTAGACGACTATTCCTTAGTCGTATACGCTATACAGTACATTAATAGCGACCTAAAGCGTATATAGGATAACCATTTTAATTCCCTTTACGACTAGACCGCTATTTAATAGCAAGACTATAAGACCGTTATACTAAACACCCTTAGAAACCCTATACTAAGGCAATAACATACTTAGGACTAGTACCTTCGAGCTAAACAGAAGACTAATTAATCGGCTCGCTTATTTAAAGCCTATTTAAAGACCCTCGAAGATAACCTTCCGGCTAAAATCGACTCTATATAGATCTCCGAAATACGCCCTAAACTAAGGTAGGAGCTTGTCCTTAAATTAGACCGCCGCCGTATATTCGAATAGGCTAATCTTATACGAATTCAATTTATAATCGAAGTAGAAACTATAGAGCGTATAGTACAGCTATAGTAACGGTTAGAATCTAAGATACGACTATCTACTAACCGTAGCCGCGGTAGAAATGTTAGGACTAAAGAGGTTATACGTGATTGGTATGTAACCGGGCTCGAGTAAAGCTAGGGTCTTAATGCCTTAGGTAGGGCTTAGCGCTTAGCAATAGGCTAACTTGCCTACCTTCCTCCCTCTCCTCCTAGCTCCTTATCGAATACTACTTGTACCTACTACTACCCTATCTACCTACTAATATAACCCTTCTTATATAGTATTCGATCTACCCTTTAAGGGCAGCAGCTAGATAGTCCTTATTTTAAGCTTTTAGCGGTATAGCTACGAATAAGACTAATCTAACTATATTACGCCCGAAGAACGGGACCTATACGTACTATTCTATCGAAACAACCGTACTAATTATTAAGCAAGGCCTTCTATACGGCCTATTATACTAAGTTAAGCATACTAGGCCGATATCTACTAATTCCGCTATATCCGCATCTTAGGGGCTAATAATACATTATTAGTATCGCCCCTTATAATAGCCGGTTTATTACGAAACAACAACCGTGCTGCCGCTAGCAGCGCTAGCAACGACAACGCTAGTAGCATAGTGCCTACTAAAGCACCTACTAAAGAGCCTACTACTAGAGAGCCTGCTACTAGAGAGCCTACTACTAGGCCTATTAAAGAAGAACCTATAATTCTAGGTAACGACCTAGAGTTGCCTATCGACGACATTCTTAATAACATTATTAACCGTCGATATAGCTAACTAGCCTTTAGTCCCTAGCTAGTAGCGAGACTTTAAGAAGCTACTTAGAACAGGCTTACTACCTTACGTTAGGAACAATAGCTAAAGGATAATCTCCTCGAGATTCGCCGCCTATAGGAAGCCCTAACAACTAATACTAAGCCGATAGTAGGGCCTTCCTTACTACCCGTCCCTATCTAAAAGAAGGATGCTAAGCTTAAGAACTGTACCGTATTTAACGGCTCTAGTCGTAAGCAATACAATAATTATATACGCGATTGTAAGCTTAACTAACGAAATGCGCCGAGGGCTCTTCTAGACGACTATTTACTAGTTGTCTACGCTATATAGTACATCAATAGCGACCTAAAGCGCATATAAGATAACTATTTCGACTCCCTTAACGATTAGACCGCTATTTAGTAGAAAACCTATAAGACTATTATGCTAAACACCCTTAGAAACCCTATACTAAGGCAACAATACGCTTAGGACTAGTACCTTCGAGCTAAACAAAAGACTAATCAATCGGCTCGCTTATTTAAAGCCTATTTAAAGACCCTCGAGGACGACCTTCCGGCTAAAACTAATTCTATATAGATCTCCGAAATACGCCCTAAATTGCGATAGGAATTGGTCCTTAAATTAGACCGCCGCCGTGTGTTTAAACAGGCCAACCTAATACGTATTCAATTCATAGTCGAGGTAGAAACAGCTAAACGAGCTGTCTAGCTCTAGTAACGACTAGAATTAAGGATCCGACCTACTAGCAACCGTAGCAACCGTAGCCGCGGAGGAAATCAAGGTTCCTACTAAGATAGTAATACTAACAATAGGAACAGTAACAACGACCGTAGAAGGGGCCGTAGCCGACGGCTATATAGAGGAGGCCGTAATAGGGGCCGTAGAAGGGGCTCGTATCCCTATAATACTAACCGCTTAACTAACAATAGTAGCAATAGCGGCTATAGCAATCCCCTAACCGGGTTAAAGTGCTTTAACTGTAATAGCACTAGCTAT
This sequence comes from Pseudocercospora fijiensis CIRAD86, assembly GCF_000340215.1. NCBI lineage: Eukaryota > Fungi > Ascomycota > Dothideomycetes > Mycosphaerellales > Mycosphaerellaceae > Pseudocercospora > Pseudocercospora fijiensis. Next base: position 676,887 of record NW_006921548.1, on the reverse strand, counting down.
CTCCTAGGCTAATGCGACAAACCTAAGGACTAGGCCCGAATCGACCGTACTACCGCTAAATACCGAAAGCACCTTTTAGCCGCTAACGCTACCCCTATCGGTCCTTCTAATTAGTCGAAAAAAGAGTAAGCGCCGCACTAACTATTAGCCTTGTACGGCGTAAGACTATCGACATTGTACTAGCTATTATACGTACCTATCTCGTAGGGGATATATATAGCAACAATTATAAAACTAAGGTTACGCTAGACCTAGGAAATTCAGTTAGCGCCCTTATTAGCTATCGCCTAGCTAAGCAATTAGACCTTCGATAATTGCCTAGGACTAACCTACTAACCCTTGCTTAGTTTAATAACGCTCGGCACTTGACCTATAGAGCCTACTATGTCTATATAGCCCTAAGAGACGACCTCGGCAATAAGCGCCTACTAAACTTCCCCGCCTACGTAGTAGATATAAACAACCTATATAGGGGAGCTACTATTGTTATTAGTAACCCTGTTCTTAAGTACTACGCTATAGCTATAGACTTAGGCATTTAGAAGTAGCGATTTAGAATCGCTCGGAAAGAGGACATTAAACATATTAATGTTAGCGAGTGCCCTAACGATATTAGGGTCCTATTTATTAGTAACCTAACACCGGCCTCCGCCTTAGCTAATCCGACTACCGACCTACTCGGTAGTAATAACGATAAACCTATGCCTCCTAATAGCATAGACCCTAACTAACTCGCTCGTATACTAGAGCCTATTCGAGAAACCTATATTAACGTATTTAAACACTACTTAGCATCGACATTGCCTATATTTAAAGAGACGGATTATAAGATTAATATTATAGAGGGCAAGGAGGTTCCTTTTAGCCCTCTCTACAACCTTAGTAAACGAGAACTTGCTATATTGCGTAAGTACCTAGAGGAAAACCTAGCTAATAGTCGAATTCGGTATAGCAACAGCCCTGCTAGTACACCTATCCTATTCGTGCTAAAGAAGGATAGCGGCCTACGTTTATATATTAATTATAGAGGGCTTAATACTGTTACTATCAAAGACCGCTGTCTATTTCCGCTTATTAATAAGACTCTCGATCGCCTTTCTAGTGCCTACTACTACACTATATTAGATATTAAGGACGCCTATTACCGCATCCGTATTCGTAAGGGCGATAAATAGAAGACAGCCTTTCGCACTCGTTATAGCTATTTCGAGTACTTAGTTATGCTATTTAGGCTAGCTAACGCCCCTACAACATTCTAGTCCTATATTAATCGGGCCCTATTAGGCCTATTAGACTACCTCTATATAGTTTACCTAGATAATATCCTAGTTTATATACACTCCCCTAATATTGCGGAGCACTAAGCTATAGTCCGTAAGGTGCTCGATCGCCTACGAGCCTATAGCTTATATTACAAGCCTTCTAAATGTACCTTTGCTACTAAAGAGGTATTATTCCTCGGCTTCCTTATATTAACTAAGGGTGTTAAGGCTAATCCTAATCGGATTAAAACTATTACTAAATGGCCTATTCCTGCGTTAATTAAGGAGCTATAGTCGTTCCTCGGTTTTGCTAACTTCTATCGCCGATTTATTAAGGGCTATTCGAGGCATGTAATGCTACTAACTAAGCTTACTAAAACCAAGGCCAACCCGACTAGAGAGTTCAAATAGACTAATAGAGCACAAGCCGCTTTTAACGGTCTAAAGCGACGCTTTACTAAAGTCCCCTTATTACACTATTTCGTACTAAACAAGCAGATCCGAATTGAGACTAACGCTTCACAGTTCGCTATATCGGCTATTATGTCCTAGCAATTAGATAATGACTATTACTAGCACCCGATTGCCTTCTTCTCGCGGAAGATAATTAATGCTAAGCGTCGCTACGAGACCTACGAGTAAGAGCTCTTAGCTATTGTCGAGGCCTTTAAGTATTAGAGGCACTACCTCGATAGGGCCCAACATATAATACAGGTCTATATAGACTATAATAACCTCCGTAGAATCACGAAGGTTACTAGGGTTATAGGTCGACAGGCTAGATAGGCCGTCTACCTCGCCGGGTTCGATTTTAATATATTATATCGACTAGGCGTAAGTAACCCTACTAATAGCCTATCGAGGCGACCTGATTACGATAGCGGGACTTAGCAATCTATCAATTCATTATTTCTAACCCTATAGTATAAGATTGCTATAGCCCGTATTATTAATAGCAAGCGTAGGATAAGCGGCTTACTAGACTCCGCGACGGCTTAAAGCATATTAATACTCTTACTATATTAATAGTACGTATTAAGGCAAGGGCTAAGGACACAGATAGGAGAAGTTACGATAACTCCCTAGTCGATATCGCTATATATAGTAACAGCGATTAAAGCACTAATACAGTTAATCCGGCTGCTAGTGCTACTAGATGCATATAGTACGTACTACGTAAGACAGCGAGGGTGCTATTAAGCGAACTTATAGAAGGGGACGGACAAGCGTTTATAAATAAGCTGTTACGTACTTAGCAAAGGGACGCTTTTGCTGCTACTCGTATAGATTAGCTTAGAAGTAGCCGTAAGACTAGATCTAGCAAGAATTAGTCGATCGATACTAATAGCTATTTGCGCTATAAGGGCAGGCTCTATATCCCTACCGAGCATTCGATCCGATAAGAGCTTCTTAAGCGACACTATAATAGTAAGCTTGCCGGTTACTATAGTATAGAGAGGTCGCACGAGCTACTATCGCGCATATACTACTAGCTAAATAGTAAGCGGGATATAAAGGAATATATCGACACGTATGCCGTATACTAACGTATTAAGGCACTAAAGCATTAGCCTTTTAGCGAGTTATCCTTATTACCAATCCCTTATAAGCTATTTATAGAGCTTATAATAGACTTTATTATAGGTCTTCCCCCTACTAAGCGGAGAGGAAGCAAAGACATCTTTAACGCTATCCTAGTCGTTATAGACCGGTTTACTAAGGGCGCTCGCTATATCCCCGCTCGAAAGAACTAGACGGCTATTAACTTAGCTAAGTTACTATAGAATAATATCTTCTGCAGCTATTAGGGAACCCCTAAGGGGATAGTCTCTAACCGAGGCTTAACATTTATATCTTATTATTAAAGCGAAATATGCCTATAGCTAAGACTAAAGCATCGGCTATTAATAGCCTTCTACCTATAGACTAACGGTCAAATAGAGAGGCAGAATACTACCCTATAGTAGTACCTACGCAGCTATATTAACGAGAATCCTAACGACTAGGTTAACCTCCTACAACTAGCTAAATTCGTATATAATAACAGTGTCTACTTATTAACTAAGGTGTCCCTATATATAGCTATAATAGGCTAGAACGCTGCTATACTACAAGACCCCCTATCGCTCGAGGCCGAGCGTAAGGAAAGGGAAGCGCGTTAAGTACCAATACCTAAGACACTAGCAGCTATTAAGAGGGTTTAAAAGATGCGAGAGATTTACGCTAAGATAGCTAACAAACTAGCAAAGGCCTAGGCCTATTAGAAGGCCTATTATAACAAACACTATATACCGATAACCTTCAAGCAAGGCGATATAGTTATGCTAAGCACTAAGAACCTCCGCATCCGTAAGCACCTATTACCTAACGGCAAAACAAGGCCTAAGCTCGTACTAAGATACATTAGTCTATTCCGCATTCGAGAAGTTAAGGGCTCCTCCGTATAGGCCTATTAGTTGTAGCTTCCTCCTTATTATACTATCTATAACACCTTCTATATATCCCTCCTTAAGCTATATTACCTACGCGAGGGGGATAAAGCCCCTGCTAAATACGAAGACATACTAGCGGATAGTAAAGAGCTATAGTCTATAGAACGTATCCTAGATTATCGGACTAGGCAAGGCAAGAAGGAGTACCTCCTAAGATAGCAAGGCTATTTACCTAAATAGGACTCGTAGGAGGCCGAAGACTCGTTTAAAGATATAACTAAGTTGTTAGATAAGTACTAGACTAGTATAAAGAACAAGAAGAAGGCTAAGGGCCTATAATGTCGCCTAGGAATAATGCTACCCCTAGGGTGCTATTAGCTAACTAATTAGAGGCCGGCAAACTAGGATAATAAGACTATACTAGGCGCGCTACGACGCGTCAATTAATTAATCGCATTCTCTTTTAAGGGCTCTACCTCTTTACTAATACGCCCTATAAGGCCCTTCTCCTAGTATTTAGGTCCCCCTCTTAATCCTTTATTCTATCGAGGCCTCGAGGCCTAGGCAATCGGCGAGGACGGCGCGGCCGGCGCGGCTATATTAGTAACAGTGTTGCGGAGTGTATTGCTATTAAGAAAGGAAGGACATAGCTATATTAGTAACGGTGTTACTAAGTTATTGTTAGTTAAAGAAGGAAATTAGAAGCAAGGTAAAGTTAGCGCTAAGACGACTAGCGCCGCTACTATTAACGTTACCTGCTATTATTACCGTACCTGCGAAGACAACCTTACCTATACTACGAGCCTAAGGCACCTTTAATTAAAACTTTAATCAAAACTTTAAGGCTAAGTTAAAACTTTGAGCCGCTTAAAAGATTGAGTAGACTAATAGACTAACTAACTAAGGGCAAAAACTATAGAGCTAAGCTAGCCGGGGTCGATCTTACGGATAATAGGTTACTCCTCGATCTTTCCGACCCTTTAAGCGAGGCGAACCTTAACTATTGCACTTATAATAGCCTTTACCTATAGAAACTAGAAGAACTGAGTTTTTTGAAAAGATATAATTGTTTGATACTTAAAGGCTACTAAACCTAACTAATTAGGGCTAGTAAAACTACGATAGTAAATAATAGTCCTCGTAATAATAAGAACAATAACCCTCGGAAGCGGACAAACCCTCGGGAGCGGACATTGCTAGGTCTTTTAAGAGTAGACGCAAAGAACTCGGTACGACATTACTTAGAGCAGAGGCAGGGCTATAATACCTCGTACGTCTACCTATTATAGTAGGGAAGACGCGCTCGTATTATAATTAGTCGAAGGCCCTCAATTCTTATAGATATATATTACCTTATAGTTTATTATATATAGGGATAGCGTAGTTAGAGTTGGACATTATACTATATTAGAGGTAAGGTTTGACATAGTTATATAATCGGTAGTTATACGTTTAATTTAGCGCGGACTAAGCGGCCTATTAGGCCTACTAAGTTAGTAGCAATAGAGGTTAAGGCTAGAACAAAGACCGGCTACGAGGGCGCGGCCTTTAGAAGGGAAGCGTATATTAGGACTAAAGAGGTTATACGTAATTGGTATATAACCGGGCTCGAGTGAAGCTAGGGTCTTAATGCCTCAGGTAGGGCTTAGCGCTTAGTAATAGGCTAACTTGCCTACCTTCCTCCCTCTCCTCCTAGCTCCTTATCGAATACTACTTATACCTACTACTACCCTATCTACCTACTAACATAACCCTTCTTATAAGAAACTAAGGAGGTACTCCCTAAACTAATACTACTAACAATAGAAATAGTAACGACTAACGTAGAAGGGATAGGGGCCGATACCGCGGTAGAAACCTCTAGCGAGGAAGAGGATAAGGAAGGGGCTTATTTCTATATACCCCTAATCGTTTATCTAATTCTAGTACCAATTCGAGCGGACCTAGCAGTGCCCTAACTAGATACAAGTGCTTTAATTGTAATAGCACTACTTATTTACTAGGCTAATATAATAGACCTCGAGACTAGGCCCGAGTCGACCGTACTACCGCTAAGCACCGAAAGCACCTCTTAGTAGCTAACGCTACCCCTATAGGCTAACCTTCGAAAAAAGAATAAGCGCCGTACTAACTGTTAGCCTTGTGCGGCGTAAGACTATCGACATTGTACTAGCTATTATACGTACCTATCTCGTATCGGACATATATAGAACTAACTATAAGACTAAGGTTATACTAGATCTAGGAAATTCAGTTAGCGCCTTTATTAGCTATCGCCTAGCTAAGCAATTAGACCTTCGACAATTGCCTAGGACTAACCTACTAACCCTTGCTTAGTTTAATAACGCTCGGCACTTAACCTATAGGGCCTACTATATTCCTATAGTTCTAAAGGACGACCTCGGAAATAAACGCCTACTAGACTTTACTACCTATGCGGTAGATATAGACAGCCTCCCCTCCGATATTGTTATTAGCAACCCTATTCTTAAGTACTACGCTATAGTTATAGACCTAGGCCTTTAATAGTAGCGATTTAGAATCGCTAGGAAAGAGGACATTAAACACATTAATATTAGCGAGTGCCCTAACGATATTAGGGTCCTGTTTATTAGCAACTTAATACCCGCCTTAGCTAATCTAACTGCCGACCTGCTCGGTAGTAATAACGATAAACCTGTGCCCCCTAATAGTATAGACTCTAATTAGCTCGAGCGTATACTAGAGCCTATTCGGGAGACCTATATTAATGTATTCAAATACTACTTAGTATCGACATTACCTATATTCAAAGAGACGGATTATAAGATTAATATTATAGAGGGCAAAGAGGTTCCTTTTAGCCCCCTCTACAACCTTAGCGAACGAGAGCTTGCTATATTGCGTAAGTATCTAGAGGAAAACCTAGCTAATAGCCGGATACGGTATAGTAACAGCCCTACTAGCGCCCCTATCCTGTTCGTACTAAAGAAGGATAGTAGCCTACGCCTATATGTCGATTATCGTAGGCTTAATGCTATTACTATTAAAGACCGCTGTCTACTTCCTCTTATTAATAAGACCCTCGATCGCCTTTCTAGTACCTACTACTACACTATATTAGACATTAAGGACGCCTATTACCGCATTCGTATTCGTAAGGGCGATAAATAGAAGACAGCCTTTCGTACTCGCTATAGCTATTTCGAGTACTTAGTTATGCTATTCGGCTTAGCTAATGCCCCTGCAATATTCTAGTCCTATATTAATCGGGCCCTTTTAGGCCTATTAGACTACCTCTATATAGTTTACCTAGATAACATCCTAGTTTATATACACTCTCCTAACATTGCGGAGCACTAGGCTACAGTCCGTATTACGTAAGGTACTCGATCGCCTACGAGCCTATAGCTTATATTACAAGCCTTCTAAATGCACCTTTGCTACTAAAGAGGTATTATTCCTCGGCTTCCTTATATTAACTAAGGGTGTTAAGGCTGATCCTAATCGGATTAAAACTATTACTAAATAGCCTATTCCTACGTTAATTAAGGAGCTATAGTCGTTCCTCGGCTTCGCTAATTTCTATCGTCGCTTTATTAAGGGCTATTCGAGGCACGTAATACTACTAACTGAACTTACTAAAACTAAGGCTAACCCGACTAGAGAGTTTAAATAGACTAACAGAGTATAAGCCGCTTTTAACGGTTTAAAGCAACGCTTTACTAAAGTCCCCCTGCTATACTATTTCGTACTAAGCAAACCAATCCGCATTAAGACTAACGCTTTACAGTTTGCTGTTTTAGCTATTATGTCTTAGCAGTCGGGCAAGGACTACTATTAGCACCCGATTGCCTTCTTTTTACGAAAAATAATCGATATAGAGCGTCGCTACGAGACCTACGAGTAAGAGCTCCTAGCTATTGTCGAGGCCTTTAAGTATTAGAGGCACTACCTCGATAGGGCTTAATATACGATACAGGTCTATACAGACTATAACAACCTCCGTAGCATTACTAAGGTTACTAGGGTTATAGGTCGATAGGCTAGATAGGCCGTCTACCTCGCCGGGTTTGATTTTAATATATTATACCGGCTAGGCGTAAGTAACCCTACCGATAGCCTATCGAGGCGACCTAATTACGATAGCGAAACCTAATATATTAATTCTTTGTTTCTAACCCTATAGTATAAGATTGCTACAGCCCGTATTGTTAATAAGTACTCGTAGGATAAGCGGCTTACCGGACTCCGCGACGGCTTAAAGCATGTTAATGCTCTTGCTATATTAATAGTGCGTATTAAGGCAAGGGCTAAGGACACAGATAGGAGAAGTTATAATAGCTCCCTAGTCGATATTGCTATATATAGTAACAGCGATTAAAGCACTAATGCAGTTAATCCGGCTACTAGTACTATTAGATACATACAATGCGTACCTCGTTTAATAGCGAGGGTGCTATTAAATAACCTTATAAATAGGGATAGTCAATCGTTTATAGATAAGCTATTACGTACTTAGCAAAGGGACGCCTTTGCTACTAAACGCACCGACAAGCTTGTAAGTAGGCGAACGACTCGATCTAGTAAGAGTAACTAGTCGATCGATAACAAGGGTTACTTAAAGTTTAAAGGCAGATACTATGTCCCCGCTAAACAATCGATTAGATAAGAGCTTCTTAAGCGACACTATAATAGTGAGCTTGCCGGTTACTATAGTATAGAGAGGTCGTACGAGCTACTATCGCGCATATACTACTAGCTAAATAGTAAGCGGGATATAAAGGACTACGTAAATACGTGTGCCGTATATTAACGTATTAAGGTACTAAAGTATTAGCCTTTTAGCGAGTTGTCCTTATTACTAATCCCTTATAAGCCATTTGCAGAGCTTATAATAGACTTTATTATAGGCCTTCTACCTACTAAACGTAGGGGTAGTAAGGACATCTTCGATGCTATCCTTATTATAGTAGATCGGTTTACTAAAGGTGCTCGTTACATTCTAGCTCGGAAGGACTAGACTGCTATTAATATAGCAGAAGCGCTATAGAACAATATCTTCTATACCTATTAGGGGACCCCTAAGGGGATAGTCTCTAACCGAGGCTTAATATTTATATCTTATTATTAGAGCGAAATATGCCTATAGCTGAGACTAAAGCATCGGCTGTTAATAGCCTTCTATCTATAGACTAACGGTTAAATAGAGAGGCAGAATGCTACCCTATAGCAGTACCTACGTAGCTATATTAACGAGAAGCCTAACGACTAGGTTAACCTCCTGCAACTAGCTAAATTCGTGTACAATAACAGTGTCTATTTATTAACTAAGGTGTTACTATATATAGCTATAATAGGCTAGAACGCTGCTATACTATAAGACCCTCTATCGCTCGAGGCCGAGCGTAAGGAAAGGGAAGCGTATTAAGTACTAACCCCTAAAACACTAGCGGCTATTAAGAGGGTTCAAAAGATGCGAGAAATTCACGCTAAGATAGCTAACAAACTAGCAAAGGCCTAGGCCTATTAGAAGGCCTACTATAATAAACACTATACGCTAATAACCTTCAAGCAAGGCGATATAGTTATACTAAGCACTAAGAACCTCCGTATCCGTAAACATCTATTACCTAATAGCAAAACAAGGCCCAAGCTCGCACTAAGATATATTAGCCTATTCCGCATTCGAGAAGTTAAGGGCTCCTCCGTATAGGCCTACTAGCTATAGCTTCTACCTTATTACACTATCTATAACACCTTCTATATCTCCCTCCTTAAACTATACTACTAGCGCGAAGGCGATAAAGCGCCTACTAAGTTAGAAGAAGTCTTAGCTAATAGTAAAGAACTGTAGTCTATAGAACGTATCCTATAGCACCGGACTAGGAAAGGCAAGAAGGAGTACCTATTAAGATAGCAAGGCTATTTACTAGAATAGGACTTATAGGAAGCCGAAGACTCCTTTAAGGATATAACCGAGTTGTTAGATAAGTATTAGACTAGCGTAAAGAACAAGAAGAAGGCTAAAAGCTTATAATGTTACTATTAAGGCCTAGGATTAATGCTACCCCCGGGGTGCTATTAGCTAACTAATTAGAAGCAAGCAATTGTTAGTAATAAAGGACAATAAGACTACACTACTATAGTAAACGCGTACCGAGTGTTAACAAGCGCGCTATAACTGTTAACTAATCGCCTGCTCTTTTAAGGGATCTACCCCTTTACTAGCGCACGCAATAAGGCCCTTCTCTTAGCCCTTCTCTCGGTGTTTAGGTCCCCCTCTTAACCCTCTATTCTGTCGAGGCCTCGATGCCTAGGTAATCGGCGAGGACGGCGCGTGTGCGTAGAGGGTAATAATAATAACGACGGCGCGGCCGGCGCGACTATATTAGTAACGGTGTTATAGAGTATATTATTAGTTAAAGAAGAAGATTAGAAGCAAGGTAAAGTTAGCGCTAAGACGACTAGCGCCGCTATTATTAACATTACCTACTCGCTGCTATTGTTAATATTACTTGCTATTGTTACTACGCCTATAGACACAACCTTACCTATACTACGAGCCGGAGCGTACTATATCGGTTAAGTTAAAGGGATAGCTATATTAAAGGTTTAATCAAAACTTTAATTAAAACTTTAAGGCTAAGTTAGAATATTAAGGCTTAAAAGATTAAGTAGCTTAATAGACTAACCGACTAAGGGCAAAACTATAGAGCTAAGCTAGCCGGGGTCGATCTTGCGGATAATAGGTTACTCCTCGATCTTTCCGACTCTTTAAGCGAGGCGAACCTCTACTACTGCACTTATAATAGCCTTTACCTATAGAAACTAGAAGAACTGAGTTTTTTGAAAAGATATAATTAGTTAACACTTAAAGACTACTAAACCTAACTAATTTAGGCTAGTAAAACTACGATAGTAAATAATAGTCCTCGTAATAATAAGAACAACCCTCGGAAGCGGACAAACCCTCGAAGCGGACATTTCTAGGTCTGTTAGAGTAGACGTAAAGAACTCGTACGATATTACTTAGAACGGAGGCAGGGCTACAATACCTCGTACGTCTACCTATTATAGTAGGGAAGACGCGCTCGTATTATAATTAGTCGATAGTCCTTAATTCTTATAGATATATATTACTTTATAGTTTATTGTATATAGGGATAGCGCAGTTAGAGTTGTATATTATATTGTGTTAGAGGTGAGATTTGATATAGTTATATAATTAGGTAGTTAAGTGTTTAATTTAGCGCGGCTAAGTAGCTTATTAGACTTGCTAAGTCGGTAGTAATAGAGGTCGAGATTAGAATATAGACAGGCTACGAGGGCGCGGCCTTTAGAAGGGAAGCGTATATTAGGGCTAAAGAGGCTATACGTAATTAGTATATAATTAGGCCGAGTAAAGCTAGGGTCTTAGTACCTTAGGCAGGGCTTAGCGCTTGGCGTTAGGCTAACTAGCCTACCTTCCTCCTTCTCCTCCTAGTTCTCTATCGAATACTATACTAATTTACTACTACCCTATCTACCTGCTAACGTACCCTTCTTATAACTACTAATATATCTTATTATTGTTCCGGTACCTTTATCGATCTAATCTTCTATATAGGGAGGGTATAGTCTTGTCTATACTATACGCGATAATTGTTTTAGGCATATACTGTCTATCGATTCGGTAAAACTGTTTATATTAGTTAGAGGCTATACCTCGTTCTAAGATGTCCTAGAGATCTACTTGGACTTTTACTAAAGAAGGATCGCACGTGCAGTAGTCAAGAACACTAGAAACCCAACATAGGGCTTCCCAAGACCTGGATGTAGCCAGAATATAATTGCATGCCGTCTTGAGCCGCTTTGATGGCTGGAATGCCGGTAGACTTTTTTCCAAACCTCCAGGCATTTCGGTCTCAAATCCGGGACTCTAAGCTATCGCTATGAATCGAAGTCTTGCCTCAAAGTCTTTACTTTGCGAGCTCCATAGCGCCAGCAGCAGAATTTGACAGTCCAAAGGTGTGCCATCATCGTATCGCTGAACTTCATGCTGCCAGCTGGAGACTTGATCGCCTTCGCGGCCGTTCTTTCTGCATACCCATTGAAGCATCGCAGAGTCACTGCACCAAGTGTAGTGGATAATCAAGTTGCAAGACTATTTCAGCAGCATCAAGTCTAGCAAGAAAGGGACCAGCGAGAAACATCTTAGAACATTGCGGGGAACTCGTGGACCAGAACCAACTTGAGGATGCGATTTTGGAGACGAGGCTTTGGGAGAGTATCAAAGTGGTCCAAGCACGTGGAAGTAACCGATAAAAGTGATTATGAAGAAGTGGCTGTCCCTCATATCATAGCTGCGAAGAGAAAATAACGGAATTTTTAATAATAACAGCTCGCTCGTTGTGGTTGGTAGAGATGCGCTGGCGTTATGGATGCCGGAAGCAAATCATGAGTCGATCGTGGGCGACTTCATCTAGTCATGGTGACCAATGATTTATCCAAGTGGAAGTGGTGGAGCTATGTGCACACCTGGTCTGACTTTGAACATTCCGCATGCCTGTGCATGATGATTCGGGAAAGGTATCGAGGCAGGTTTGCTTGCTTGCTCGCCGATTAAACGGCAAGACCTGCTCATTCGAACATACTGCATACCATGAGGTGCAGAACTTCTTTTCCTGACGACTTGATCATTTATGGAACCCGCAGCAACTCGTTGGTGGAGACGGCTAACGTGAAGTCGTAGCTTTGGTAGAAGGGTGTTCAGTAAATGCTAAAGAGCTGCTTGATGGCCCCTCAAGCATGTTGATTCCAGTCTATCCTTCCGTGAGTGATCATGCTCGTGTGATTGCTATATATGTTCATCGCTCCCATCTCTCTCCAATATTGAGTCGGAATGTCACTCATCTCCAGCTCGGGCTTCGCGGCCGCGTTGGCTTTGGTATGCCGAGCCAATCACAGCTCGGACTTCTGAGTATCGTCATGGTCACGGTATTGCTGCTGCAATTGGAGCATCACCTTGAGGCTGAGAACAATGATATTTCGTCGATGAGCCATCGTGTAGCAATAGGCGAGACTTGATCAGTTGTCCAGTGAGGTTACCGCCAAGGCTAGATCGTATCGACAAGAATTGATTGACGGGTGGCGAATCGTGAGGGCAATCCTGCCAACCAGGCTTCCTGCGGTGCGTCGAACACTAACTACTGAGTAGGCGATGAAAGCCAGCGTAGGCATACTACGCCGTGTCTACATCAGCCTTTCCCCTTTCGACGACTCCACTTCTGGCTCGATCTACATCATCTTGAACACTCAGGACGAGAAAGAGCGCGATAGACTTACCGAGAAATAGCAGACCCATAAGCTCGAAAAGCTGAACTTCGTCGGCATTGTTGTAAGTCTCGCTCTCAAATGTTGCGAGCTGAATTCTCCGTCCAGTGCTCGGATCACCTCGAGAAGGGTGCGCTCCTAGCAAGCTGTCTCACTTCAACTGGGGATTGGCCGAACGTGCTTGGCAATGGCAGATCGCAGCTATGGACTGTCACGACATGTTGGTATGCCGGCATCGTTTGTGCTCTCTTCGCGGTCTTGACAGTCGCTCAGCAGGCGATGCGGTTGCATCGACTGGCCGCACACAGAGATGGCCTCGAGCGGATCCGGAGATGCATGGCTAGTCGTCGTCTCAGCCAGAACGGCCATGTGCTACCACATCGATGACGCGTGCACACTTGGCAAATTGGACCAGCCTTGTTGACTACGAGCGTTCTGTACATGGTAGTCGGGATGGGTCTCATGCTTTGGGTCGGAGCGCAAGAAGGACCTCTGAAGAAAGAATATGAGAAATGGTGGGATGGAAATGCAAAGGTTCGTGCGAGGTTCGCTTTCTGCAAGCTTCCATGATACTGAAGCCTCTCAGATGGCAGCGACTTGGACAATTATCCTTGGGTTCATGGTTGCAGCCTTTGTTGCCTCCCAACTTGGCTTGGCAGAGGATTGAGACATACGACCCCCGCAAGGGATGACTGTCTTGCAGAGGAAGTTCGATGCAGGGAAGGCTGAGAACCTTGTCTTTACCATCATATGCTTCAAAAAGCCTTTGACAGATTCGTGGCGGACCCGTTGATCGTTGAGACGACGAAAGCCGAAAGCGGACGAGGAGGTGAAACGCTTCCACGAAGCCCAGGATGACGATGTGTAGGATGAAGAGAGCGGCATCGCGTATTGGCAGCACTGCCTGGATTTTCCACAGCAAAGACTTTGTCGAGCTGAATCTCGCGACTCCGCCGAACTCCGAAGACCCGGGTCTGAGCTTCATTTGGGAGGGTTCGCAGTGTTGCCATAGAAGGAGGGGTTTGAAGCTCAGCCTGAGCCATGCACGTTCCATGCCGGCATGCCGCCTAGTGTCGCAAGCCACTCGCTCGACCATCATTGTGAATGCTTGCGGAAGGCCGCTTTTGTACTCAAGTAGTGGCCGGATTCGAAGTGACGAGCAGGAACTCTATGCTGGTAACTGGGAAGCTGCTGATAGACAGGCTCGCGAAATCGGAGCCGCAAAGATTGTAAGGGATGCAAAGAATCCATCATTTCGTGAGGATCACTATTCGAAGACACATGGACGTCCAGTGCAAGTCCCGTTCGACTCTCTTGTACACCAGAACGTGCTCTCTTGAGCCCTGTGCGGGCCTGACGTGCAAGTCTGAATGTTGAACATCCGGTTCCTGGGGTCGTGACAGCAATGATCCAAGAATCCCGAGTCAAGCTCACGCAGCCCAATCTCGTGATAATCTCAACGCATTTTCTACTGCCACAGACATCGTTCGCCATATCGCAAGGAGCTTCGAAACCCTTCGTTACTTCTTTGGGAAACAATGAACCTGGCACGGAAGTTTCAGTCGTACCAATGCTGCCAAGCAGTGCATCCTTTTGTCGCTGCTCCAGAACCGCGATAGGTTGACGCCAAACTGGGCACTGAAAGAGCAGACTCCGGCAAGCTCGGCGACGGAAGGTCTCCATCTGATGCTTCATCACACGGCAGTCTTCATCTCGATTCCTGATCCATTTGAGTGATATGCAGCTTGTCGATCGAGGAGAACAAGATTGGACAACCCTCTGATGATGACGCTGGTGCCCGCGTTGTCGACTTCATAGTATGCGGTCTCTGGCGGTCCATATTGCTTTCGTGGGAGGTAGAGCAAGCATGAGACCAATGTCAGAGAGCACCAGATAGACCGATGACCGACAAGGCCTGGCGATTATGACTTGCTTCGCGGGACTGGTAATGGCATTCCCGGCGGTATTTCTGAATGTGTAGGGTTCTGCAAGCTTCCTAGGCTGCGTATATCACTCATGCAGTATATGCTCCGCCATTGATGACCACAGGCTCCTCATTTGGCTGGTGTCGCGGGGCCATCTGTGCGGCTTCCACCTGCGCCAGTGTTTCGGTCAAGCAGTATTCTAGAGTAGATCCTCCAGCTCTTGCATGTCCTCCTGCATCGCTTCTATGGCCTTTTGTACATCGGCGCAGTTCTGACAGGCTCGGTTATCCTGTTCATGGATGTAGGGCTGTCTTCGTGTTTTGCTTTCTCCCGCGGAGGTATTGTGATACGCAGGCTGTTGCGGCGGTGCGACGTGCGACGCTGGAGTTTGGGTAGTGCTGAGCATTTTTGGATGTGTATGTTCGATGGCGATATGCAGGCAGGCGACGGTCGACGTGCCAGTGGAACCATTGGCGACGTTGCACAACATGAAGCCAGCCACGTTCGCATCACCACATCGTTGCATGTCTCCTCGAAATCATCCCACCTTCTTTTCAAGGCCGTGGATCTTCTGGACGATAGCACTCCATTCCTCAGAACGACCTTGACTGTGGCCTCTTCCGGTAATTCAGAAGACTGCGACAACAAGAGGCCCGCTTGATGTAGCGACAGGCGATATCTACCCTAGAGGTAGATAGCGAGAGCCCAAGGCGATGGAAGGCCTCTCGTACAGTTCAAATTGCCCTCGGTGCTGCGGAGAGGAAGCTCAAAAACTAGTAAAGAACAGAAACGCTCCGAGCACCCCTATTTGCTCGCCTTGGAGGACTCATCGGATGCCTACTACCTGTGGTTTGCATTAGGGATTCTTCATTCGATTCTTGAGTCTGATCCCATAATCACAGGTGAAGCTAGCACTACGCTCACTTTCCAACCGAAGGTCTTTCATACCAGTCGAATAACGATCGACGCTGTTTTTCGACACACTGAAGCATTCTGAGACTGGTCAAGACTCGGAGCAGCTTCACGCACAACATTGCGTAGAAGTCTGATCATAATCAATCATTCTGACCTCCACTCGGACCTTCTTGCACAATCGAGGCGTGAGAGCAGCAAGCTGCTTTCGGCGAAATGTAGTCTTTTCAATATTTGGTAGAAAAAGGAGATCAAGGAGCGACTCAGTAGAAGAAGAAATGAGTTCCATCGCACTTTGGAAGCTGAACACCAATCTCTTCGTGTGCAAATCAGCTGCAGGCTAGAAGTTTTTCATGTGACGTCGAAGACAGTGACTCAAGATTTTGATACGTGTACAAGCGTAGCATTTTCGATTTCCTTCTAGACGATCTATGAGAGTAAGAAAGCTCTAATAAAGCGACGAACCAGCTTAGACCACAATACCTCGGCCGTTATCAATGTGCTCTTATCAACAGCGCGGTCGTCTCGCTGTTGTCATGTCCCATCTCAAGAAGGTATACATCAAAGCAATCCACAATCATCATGAATTGAGCTCGCCCATCTCTCCCATCAATAGTCAAGATTGTACGCCCTCTACTCCTATCTGTCCAACATCTCCAGAGCAGCATAATATTCCTCCTCCAGCTGCCCGTAAAGCAAATCAACAATCACCTCCTGCGGCACATCAACGGAGCCTAACCGGGCACGACAGAAGGGACAATTGACATCTATCTCGATTCCGTAGATTTCTCTAGTGTCTCGGTTTATGAGGGCGAAACCGTCGGGAGAATTGCCATAGATGAAATACTCGGCCGTGATGTTGTCTGCTGTAGTGGTAGAGAGGTGTTCGAAGCACTAAGCGTGAAGAAATTGGCTGCATTAGTAGCATTTCTTGTCGAATGTAGGATTGATGTCGCCTTCAAGGCAGACGCCGCAAGTGTGTGGGGCTTCGTTGGCGAAGGGTTCATTGTTGTTTGGGTTGGTGTTCGTCAAGTCGATAACACTGGAGTTTTCATTCTAATAATGAGAGACAAGTATGTCAGCATCAAGCTCGCAAGCAAAAAGAAAGAAAGGTGAAATGGCATACTGGGATGCGGCCATAACGGACAAGAGTTCTCGTGATCCACAGATTGATCATGGCTTCACGCAATGCTGCTGCTGTCGCCTTACACGTGTCGCAGGCCAGGATCTCCCTCTTGCGCGGGAAGCCCTCATTGAGCCTCTTGCCTGAGCGACTGCGATTATGTGTGGCCGTGACCAAGAAGATCTGGGCTGTAGCCCTATCTCTCATGCTGATGGGTTGAATATGGTGGCCAAGGCAGTTTGGGCATCCATCGAATTCGATCTGGAGAGTGAATGTGATTTCTGCAGGAGAACAGAGATGGTGGAAACGAAGGCTGATAAGGTTTGTGGTCGACAGAGCGACTTGGACGTCGATAAAAGTCTGCAAAGCTCTACTTGTTAAGAATCAGCAGAGAAACGAGCAGTGTCTGCAATGTTTGACGGACAGGCAGAGCTGAGATGATCGAAGTGGTGAAGGTTTATTGGAAGGAAGCAGGCCATAATTATCCTGGTGCTGGCTGTTCCGGACCATAATGAATGTCATGGCCATGATCAATCATGATGAACTTGCGTCAGACTCCTGCTTCTTCCGATCGGGTATGCACACACAGCTGCAGGCGACGCTTGCTATCAAAGCCGCGATGCAGGGCCCCGAAGCTATTTTCCGCTCAGAATTGGGCGAACACTGGCCTAATTTCGATCACAGCAACATGGCTTCATCACCAGATCCGGTGCGTTCGTCCAGAAGCGTGCAAAACTTGCGATGGAAGCAAGTTGACTGACGTCCATCAAGCCAGAGTGAAATGGCGGGCATGCAAATGGCCGAAGGTGGCCTTCAGGCAGGTCGGATCGGATACATACAGATGGCCAAGTTGATCAAGCTGTAGGACGTACAGGTGGCATACTCAACGTCGAAAGACTGCAGGCAGCTGCCCGATACCGAAGTTTCATGGACGTCGATGATCATGAACCATGGGGATGGCGCATGATGATCATGTGATGCTCGGGGGACCACACTTTGTCAATGCAGAGAGAGAGAGAGAGAGAGCGCATCGACCATTGATGTAGGAGAAAGTAGCAGATACGTCCTTCTTGTTTCCAGAATGGTGCTTGTTGAATGGAGAGTATAGGTGGTCCTGTTGGACTCCAACTGCCTCTCATAGCAACTTGGGGCTACAAAAAGCTCGTTGGAGGTGTGGATACTGGCGCATATTGAGACCATAGTCAAAGATGCCGAGATTGTGGCAGCTCTAGCGTCTGCTGGTCAGGCTGAAGCTGGAATTCCCAACGCTTCTCCATAATCGATTACTTTGACTTTGACACGATCATCATTCTTCGGATGATGAAATCACTCATGCGACGGCATAGAATTCGATAACCAAATGCGTGGTCGGCCTGATTGAAATGCGAGATCATTTCCAACTAAAGAAGGTTGACATTACTCGGGCCAGCTTTCCACAGTATACAGATCTGTAGACGTTCCTAGAAGACTTTCCATTGCTGTAATCAATCCGAACTGTGCTCTAGCCGGCAGATTGATGCTGAAGATCTACCTTCTCGCTCCATAAGACGAGCCGCCAGACGGAGGGCTGCCTTTGCTTCAGGATGCCACCAGTGTTGTATTCATGTTGTGTACTGAATGTGCTTTGCAGCACTTCGAGCTTGCCTTCTCGATGTGTTTGAAGAGTTCAGCGCATGAGATGACAGTTTATCGCGGTCAGCGATGATTCTCTTACCAGATGGGAGGTAATGATGGAGAATGTGAGTTTGCTTGGATAGCTGACAGAATCTCGCGAAGATAGGACGATCGCACAACTGCACTACTTCATTGTTCTTCGGTCTTCCGGTAGGTCTGGGGTGTATGTGTTGTGTTTCGAGGCCACTGAGGGCTTCGGATGCATCTCATTCCCAGCAAGCGGAGCAGAGACATCAAGGGATCATTTGAAGGTGTGAGAGCGCTGTCGAAGGTCCCGGACACGGTAGTGCCACATTCGTGTGGAAAGCTTCGTAGATTGATGCGCGGTGTTCTGATATCCCATCGAGCAGAAGGAACATCAGGGTGCTCATATAAGGCTGCTAGGATGCCCATATCGCTTCATTGAGCGTCCTTTGCTATTCTTTGACGCTTTTGCATATCCGTGGTATTGCTCGAGCAGCTCGAAGTATTGTATCTGTAATCGGGATCTCTCCTCTTGTGCTCAGCCCAAATTTCATTCTTGGTTCCCAGCCATCCACCTCTTGACTTGTCCCAGGTACTCGCAGGAAGTTTCCAGATGAAACGACTGGTATTCGCCGGCTACGTCTTGCAAGGTGGACAGGTCCAAATTGATGTGTCGAAGCTTGAAGCGCGTAATGCGTGGATCGGATCGGAGCCGAGAGGTACCACCGCACCGCTCGTATGCAAGCACCTGTGGGTGTGTCGTCGCGATTATTGTGGCAGGGCAGGGCGGTAGGAGAGAGAGTATTGAAAGCAGTCGCGGAGCTCGGATGCGATGCGCGGGAACGGCGGGAACGGAACGAGAGACTCGACGCGAACTTCTCGCTCAGATGATCTCTTACTCTTCAACTCTGCGACACGCGACACGCGACAGACAGCAATGCGAATCGCTTCCCCAATCTACGCGAGTTCAGTATCGCACATGAAGACTCTTTCAGATGAAGACTCTTTCAAGATGAAGACGCCGATGCAGGCGAAGCTCAGCTCAGCTCAGCTCAGCTCGGAGAAAAAGACAGCAAAGCACAGCTCGTGGCAGACATGAACGCAAGCGGCACAAGAAGAAGAGATCAAGGCAGACGACAGTGCCGTTGGAGCATGTCATTCCCATCAGAATGGCGTATCAAAAGATGCAACACGGACATCGATCGTCACCGCTCAAGAGACCTTCCGAGGACGACATCTTCAGCACGTCCGCCTTGCGAAAGGTAGCAAGCTCGGCGTATCTGCGGCTCCTCAGCGCGCGAGTATACCGGGCAGAGAGGCTGTCTTCCTGTTCTTCTGTTGCGAAGCAGAACGGTCACTGTAAAGATCAAGACAACTCGTCGGGTCAAGCTGAGCTGAGCTTCAGCGCATCCCTCGATGCCTCTACATCCGCCGCAAGCTTGCATGCGTTTCATTTGACGTACTGCCGTGGGCCGGAATGGTCTTGTGGAACGAAAGGCATTTCCTGCCACTCAGACCCACAACCAGTCACGGAAAGTGACCTTGGAACCATTCACCGCTGTTCTCTCAAGACATTCGAAGTGCTCGTGTATCGCCAAAAGCGATCAGTTTCGAGAATGCTTCCTCCAGGCCGAATCTCATCCCAGAAACGCCTGGCGAACAGGCGGTACATGCAGTAGGATGTTGTTGCATCTTCGCCTACCATTGAGACGGATGAGGTCGCTAGTCTTCAGACGAGAATAACCTTATGCTTCACAGGAATTGACATGGCACAGCAAGTATCAAAGTCCCACAGGGACATACTGGCCAAGTATGTGATGCTTTTGGGATTGCTGGGCGTTATCGTGTAACTTGGAGTCACTCCAATGTGGGTTGGAGGTGTTTGAGGTTTCCCACTGAGATGATCCGTCGGGAAGAACAGCTACTGGATGCAGAGGAGCAACACCGGGTGATGGTGGAAAAGTATAGGGAGAAAGAAAGGAAGTTAGGCGGACGTTGTGCATGTGTGGACCGATTGGATGGGTACTTGAGGTCTTTCAAGAAGACTGCGGACGTGGCGGAGGGATTCGGTTTCCTCAAGCTTTGGGGGCATCCTTACGTGGATCCAGTGGCTGGATGTGAGTCGGCAAAGAAAGTGGGGAAGACAGAGTTAAACCTCAGTCTTGAGAACTGCAAGGAACTGGAGCACTGCTTCTGCCACATGTACACACGAGGGTACTTGCAGAAAAGAGGCAGATGGCCTCCCCTAGAGTTCACACCTCGGATCGGTGGGCCAACCCAACTGGAACTGCTCTACAAAAGACATCAACCTAGTTTGGCCTTCGGATTCACCCAGTATCCCTCCTCCGACTGGAACTATGCCAGATTCCTACCTCATGTATCTTTTGACTACGGAGAGGACATCTTGAGGTTGGTGGTGGACAAGTCTCTGTCTTACGAGAGGCAGCACTTTGACCACACCTGGAATACCAAGCTAGATTACAAACCGGAGCGGCCCAACACTTCCTCACGAGTCATGGAGGAGTTGATATCCCGTCCTGACTTGGATTTGGCCAGCATAGTGGAGCAGGTTGCTAAGAAGGACATTCCTTACAAGTGGCGCATTGTGACCGTTTGCCCCAAAGAGAGAGAGATGAAGCTTCAACCAAGAATGTTCTCCATGATGACGCTGGAGATGAGGCTGTTCTTTGTCTTGACCGAGCACAACATTGCGGAGGGTATTTTCAAAAGCTTACCGGAACAGACAATGACACTTTCCAGAACGGAGCTGCTTAACCTGTTCTTAAAGTCGACAGAAAAGACCGGTGCCTCCTGGGTTCGAGCAGTGCTCGGAATTGATTTTGAGAGATGGAACTTGTACTGGAGGAAGGAGGTAGTTCACCGGGTTGGCTTTAGAATGGACCAAATATACGGAACCGCTGGAGTCTTCTCGGTAGTCCATGACTTCTTTGAGTCGTCTCTCTGTATGTTGCGGATGCCAGACTACCCACCCGACAACCTGAACGAGATGAACCGGCGGGATCCTCCTGAAGGCCGAACTTTGTGGTACAATCACAAGGGAGGCTTCGAGGGAATAGCCCAAAAGCTCTGGACCACCTGCACCATTTGTCTTGTTCACATGGCACTGTGGCCTATGAATTTGTCCTACCGCATTATCGGACAAGGAGATAACCAGGTATGTCTCTTGAACATTTACATCCCAAGGAACACCTCCGAAAAGCAGCAGCAAGAACTAGTGAGAGGTACTGTACGTCGGGCGTCTCAGTCGATCTCGGTGATCGGGGCAAAGGTTGGTCAACAGGTCAAGCCTGAAGAGTGTATCTACTCCACCTGCTTTCTCATCTACGGCAAGGAGATGATACTCAACGGTGCATACTTACCTACCTGCTTGAAGGCCGTGTCCCGGATGTTTCCTTCCACCACCAGTGACGCACCTAGCCTATATGAGATGATGTCCAGCATCTCCTCTGGAGCGTCTGGTGCAACGGACCGGAGTGATTGGACCTACCCGGTGTATTACCTGTCCAAGGCAATTGAGTGCTTGACACTGTGTAGGGAGTACAAGCGGTCGCTGTTGCACGGAACCCGCTTGGCGGACCACCTTCGCTCCCTGTGTGGGCCTCAAGGTTTGGACGTTCCGTCGGGAGAGGGAGCAGCAAGGGAATTTGTTCGGTTGTCGTTGTCTATTCCCTCGAATTTGGGAGGGTTTCCTATTACCACCTTCCTAGAGATAATGTACAGGGGACACTCCGACCCCTTGTGTTCCTCCTTGATACATTTATGCTTGCTGGACCCTTTGGTTGCCGTAGAGAGATACAAGCAGGTATTGCTCAAGGGGTGGCTCTTCAAAGACAATCCTGATATAGAAGGGTTGGTGCAGGATCCGTATGCACTTCCTCTGCTTCAATACTCTGCTCCCTCGAGCAAAGTTGCTAACGCCACCTCTCAAATTCTCCCAGAGATAACTCAGAACCAGGTCTTCAGAGAGTTGTTGGAGAGATCCACGCGCACCGACAGGGAGGAGCTGATGGCCTACCTGAGGAGTATGCTACCCTACTACCCCAAGGTTGCCCACGACATTTACAAGTCTTCTCTAGTGGGACTTCGAGACTCATTCGCCAAGAGATTCTCGAATACACGAACCCTGTTGAACATAAGTAGGAGAGCTGGGGTTGACGTGACCCACACCTCACTAACGGCGGATTATGTATACTGTCAGCGTGTCCTGGACAACTTCGCTTATGTCTACAAGGTAGGGATCAACAGCCCTTCCTTTTCGCGAAGAGATTGCTATCGGGTAGCAGTGAAGCTGAGAAAAAGATGGACGGGGAATCATCTGGAGGGTGTCTCTACAGCTCATCCTTTGTGCGTAGGCGACTTCACCTGGACTCCCCAAACTGCTTGGGAAGACACTGGGAGACCTACTATCGTTCTCGTGGGATTGACGTCGGACAGTACCCTTACCACCACCACGCGCGGTCCGGTGTATCCTTACCTTGGCTCAGCAACCTCGGACAAGGCTGTGGAGAAGTGGGTAAAGCCGGTCAATACATCTCCTCCACTTCGGGATGTGTTGAGACTCTTGTCCATCCGGGAGATAATGACGAAACCGAACTCCTCCACCTATGCCATGCTCACTAGTTTGGCACAATCCCGGTCTCACCTGGATGTGGAAGACTTGACCCAGATTCTTCGGGTGAGGATAGGAGGTTGTGTCGGTCACAGGTATCAGACTCGGGATAATCCTAAAGGATCTTACTGGAATGGATGCTTTAACTTCCAAACTCACGTCACTTACTCCACTAACCTGTCTAGAGAGATAGGCACCACCGATTACCCATTTGATTTCCAAGAGGCAATGTTGAGCATGGCGAGCTTGGCCTGCTGGCACTACTCTTAACACTTCCACTCTCCTCCGTAGGGGCTGGTGATGGAATGTGACCTATCTCGTTTAGATCCGATATCCGACCACATCATTGCCTCTGAAGTGACCCCGCCTTCTTTCTCAGCGGGTACCGGAAATTATTACACTAGCGTGATGGCTCTTACACTGTCCAAGAACGCAGAGTCTTCTGCCCGACTACAAGGAAACAGGCTGAAGCTTCCCTAGGCGGAGGGAGAATCTTCCATAGTTTCCGCCGCCTCTATTCTCTTCTTAGAGCAGTTTCGAAAGGGCAATCCTGTTACCACCCGCATGGGGAGAACGTTCGGAGTTCCCCAATCTCAACGAGTGATAGACTTGCCTAAGGGGAATCGAATCACAACCTAAGAGACTTTAGATGCGGTAGCCCGAGCAATCTGGCTCCGTGTAGGATACCAGTTTTGCCTTAGTTGTGGGAGAGGCCCACGAGGCGCACAGAGAAGGGCTTTGGATCTTCTTGACTTTGAGATCCGCAGAAGTGTACCCTCTCTCCTTGGAACTCTGAGGGAAGTTGACTACCAGCGGGCAACTATGGGGTTGAGCGTAGGTGTTGGAAAGGGCGCCGAGGACAAGGCCCTAGGTGCTTGGATGTACCAGGTCTTTTCCACATGTAAGAGAGGAACTCCCGAAGCCCCCTTCCCCATATTCACCCAAGGTTTAGCCAGCGTGTCATCCAGTCTCACCTACTACTTTGGCGTGATTGCTGCAAGGGAGTGTCTCAGCCAAGATTCCCAAAGGGTTAGAAGCGGATATGAGCTTGCCAAGATGTGTTAGAAGATCTTGGAGGAGGGAGATGAGCTAACTCGGATCCGTTTGTTTGGTGCAGTCATTGCTGCAACCAATATACAACACTTGTTTGTGGTAGCCAATATCTCCCCGCAAGCCAGATTGAGGACTTTGAGAGGAAGGGAGGGCGATGTACTAGGGAAGCCTATTATCTCTGTACAGACTTAGTCTATCTACACTCCGCCAGAATCGATACCTCGGCACACCGGCGGGTCGGCGCGACTCAGCTTTCTTAAGTATAGACTGCCACCTCTTACCTTGTTAGAATCCTAGTGCAACCGACCGGTGGGCTTTTCGGCGTCCAGTCTAGTATAGGCTCCTCTAGCTAGCTTGTACGCGGATATACAACGAGTATTGTTAATAGGGCCCGGGAATAGCTCGATTAGCTCTATAGATTTCTTCTTTAATGTCGCCGTTAAGGAATGCGGTCTTAATGTCTATCTAGTAATAGTGCTAATTCTTTCTAGCGGCGATAGTAAAGAATAGTTTATACGAGGGTAGCTTAATAATAGACGCGAAGGTCTCGTTAAAATCAATCCCGTAGATTTACTAAAAGCCTCGTACTATAAAGCGTGCTTTATATCGGACTATAGAGCTATTAGGGCCTAGTTTCCGCTTTAGTACCTATCTCCCTAAAAGCGGTCTTTAATAGGTAGGTCGAGTTACTACCTTCTAGGTATAATTCTCAATTAAGCTATCGTATTCTTCTTTAACTGCTTACTCCTACTAAGCCGCTTCCGGCGATCGTTTCGTAGTAGCTAGGGTACGAGGTTCCGGATCGAGTATGCCGTTTTCGGCGTATAGTAGGTATTTATACCCTCGGCGTAGTTTACCTTTATCTCCTAGTAGGCAGATAGCGGTTGCAAGCTTAGGTTTTTGCGGTATTATACGGCAGTTTCCCCCTTTAACCGGACCGAAGTTAAGTAAACTTAGTTTAGTTACTAGATTTGCCGCCTGCCCGTTATTACTTGTATAGTTATCTTCTAACTTCTTCCGTTTTTTGCCTAAGACCTATAGAATACCTTATACTTTAGCCTCGTCTTCGGAGAGGATGATTCTATAGACCTCTATAGCTCTAGAGGGATAATCCCTCTTATAAATATTCCGGTAGGGGTCTTAGTTTCTTCTTTCTACGTATATATTGTAGGGGAAGTTATAATCCGAATTGATTTCCTTATTCTTATTTAATAGTTTTGTATAGTATTCGTAGCACTTATCTCTAACTATTAGTACTAATTCCTAACTAGGCTTCTATTAAAGGTAATATCTGTTTCGAATAATCGGATATATATATATATATCTATTAGTAGTATATTCGTTATACGGATATTGTCGGTTGCAAGTTCCTACTCGGTTTTCGTATCTTATATATCTTAGGCCTAGAGGTTCTTAGTTCTAAGGTATATATTTCCTAATAGGGTCTTTTAGCTTAGAGCAGGTATTATATAGGTAGTTTCTATTATATATAAGTACTTGCTTAAGGTATCGTTTGCATTTTTATTCCCTCGGAACTCCTTTTTAGCTACCGATTTTTCCTTCGCCCTAATTTACGCATTTTCGACCGTATTTAATATATATTAAGCAAGGGTAGTCTTCTAAGTAAGGAAATTGCTTATTATATACTAGTCTCTAGGAGAAGTAGCTTTAATATTTATCCTTCTTGCCGGATTAAGGTTTAACGAACTTCTACGTTTATAGCTTATATAGGTAGACGTTATATCGTACGTAGTAGTAATATAGTCTTTCCTCGGAGTATATATAGTTCGATATATAGTAGAAGGTATACCTTTCTTCCTTCGGTATTTTCTTTCCTTTAGGAGGAAGTACTTCGTTATCCTTAGGTATTAGAGCTTGCGATATAGAGTTTTAGGGGATGTAACTCGATCTACTATTAGTATATACCGTATAGGGTCTTAATTCTTCGTATTAAAGCTTCCTTTTAAAGTATCGTTAGTATTTAAAGTTATCCGGTTTTAAGCTACGGATACCTTACGTAGTAAGGGAAGGTATTATTTCTATTCGATATCGGATAGATAGGTCTTCGTTTCCTTCCTTTATTCGGTAGGTCTTTATATAATTTCCGAGGCTACTAAACGACTTATAGTAGTATAGATAGTCTTTATAGACTAGCTTCCGTTTCTTTCTTTCTACTATTTGCGCGAAGAAGTTAGATCTAGTACTAGTATTAAGTACTTCTCGTTAAAGCTCGTCGATATCTCTAAAGAGTTCTTTATCTTCTTAAAGAGCTCCTTCTAGCCGGTTTCGAGGGGCGCTATTCTTATCGAACTCGTCCTTATATCTACGCTAGTTAAACTCGGTATTATCGTCTTTACTTTCTCCGGTAAAGATAGATTCCTATTATTATACCGGCTAAATCTAGGACGGTTATTAAGGGGTACGCTCCTAAGGAGGAGGTATAGAGTTATAGAGATCTTCTTCTTCCTCTACCCCCTCTATATTATTTCGAGGTATAGCGTCTTCTACTCTAACGTCGGACTCTTCGTTATTATCCGAGTCGTTCGAGTCCGAGTCTCTTTTAGAGACTCTTTAATTAGATACCGATCTACCTTACTTATTATTCCCGTTATTATCGGACGAGTCTAAATCTAAGGTAGGGCTATCGCTTATATTTCTATTAAGTTCCGGTAAGGGAGGCCTTTTAGGCTCCTCTCTCCCTTCTTTAGGTAGCTAGTTATTGTCGATACCGTCGTTAATCTACGTATTAGCGTTCCTTTTAACTCTCTATTAATCTAGATCCTAAATAAGATATACTAACTCTACTATATTACCGATAAAGTATCCTAGCTATACTCGTAGTAAGCCGAGCTTTATATACTAGGTAGTTATTCGTCTCTTATAAGGTATAGTAACGTATACGCGACTACCGAATACGTATTCTCTTAATAGGTTTAGCTTATAGCTATATAGTACCTCCTAGGTAGTAATCTTTATCTTAAGTGCCCTTATTAGCGAACGGTTCTTTAGCTATATAGCGTAATTAAAGGCGTCTAGCTATATATCCTTAGTTAGATCGGTATTTCGAAGAAACTCTTCTCCTTTATCTTTTAAGATCTAAGAGATTCTTTATAGGAGAGATAGTTCCTATAGTATTATAGCCGCCCGATCTCTTTTAGTACGATATCCGCGTTCGGCTACTCCGTTTTGTTCGTAGGCGTACGCTATAGTAGGCTCGATCTTAATCGAGTACTTCTTAAGCTAGGCTATAATAAGTCTATTATTTAAGAACTTATTATTAAAACGATATCGCCTAATCTTAATTCGGTGTTTTCGCTTAATCTTCTTAAGTAATTTCCGAAATCTTTATAGGATCTCGGCCTTAGACCGTATACGGACTCCCTACGTATATCTCGTCGCGTTATCTATTACGAGGAGAAAGAACTTAGTACTATCTCGTCCCGTAATCGGGTATAGACCCTAAGTATCTACGTAAACTAGCTCTCCCGGTTTCTTAAATCTCCGGGTAGCTAGGTCTCGAGGCGTTCTTACTAACGCCTTCGAAGTAGCGTAGACTAGGTAGACTACTCCTAGTTTCGCTCTTAGTTACTTATTAGTAACTCTAATTCCTTCGCTAACTTTTAGTAATCGTCGTAGGTTATTAAAGCCTAGATAACCTATTCGGCGATAAAGCTTCTAGACTAGGTTAGAGTAGTCGATAGTAGCCGCGATATACGGCGGTCTTACTCCCTAAAGGACTATAGTATTAGGATCGTTAGGCGAGTCTTTATAGATAACTTTATCGTTAGGAATAGTAGTAACTAGTCTATATAGTCCCTCGACCTCTTCTATAACGGCGATATCGTATCCCGCTATAGACTAAATAACTATTTCCCTATTCTTCTAGTATCCTAATAGTTTTCCCTTCTTAGAAAGCTATAATATAGAGAGGATATTATATCTTAGTATTAGTACGTAGGCTACTATTATTAGAGTAAGTTCGGTAGGTCCCTCGTTCGTATTAAACGCTAGGGTTACCGGGCTACTACCCTCGATATATATTCGGCTATCGCCGTCGGCAGTGCCTACTAAGGACTTCTAGGGTTTAAAGTCGTTAAACTACTTTTTATTATTAACTAGATATAGGTTAGTACCCGAGTCGATAATCTACGTATTATAGTAAACGGGACGAGTTAAAGGAGAATACAATATTAAATTATAAAGACTATTAAAACTAGAGATATTATAAGTAGAACGCGTATAATCTCGTTTACTATTCTCTATACCTACCTTCTCCCCCTTTAGGCTAAGGGGTTTATTAGTAGGTATTTTGTATAATAAACTTAATAAGTACGTACCTATATATTGCCTTAGCTCTACTTTCTTTAAATTAAGAGTATTGCGTTACGTAACGTAGTAGTTACTTTCTTTATCGAAGTTTACTATTACTATAAACTTACGCCTAGTAGGTATTATCTTTATCTTATTAACTACTGTTTTGTTCGTAGTTTTAACCGTTTATAGTCCCTTTACGCTACGATAGTCGCGCGCGTAGTAACCGGCTTTACTATAGTTATAGTAGGTAACGTCGGGTTTCTTATTACTCTTTTTCTCTAAGTTCTTCGAGTCCGTTAATAACTTTAAGTATACCTTATTTATCTTATTAGCTTAGCCTGCTTAATAGTCCTCTTCGAACGTAAGTAGTCTTATAGATATAGTATCGAAGTTATCGGAGGTTAGGTTAAGGATTCTTATATTACGATAGTTTTTAAGGAAGCCTTATACCTATATTACTCCTCTTAGATTACGGATAAACTTAGATATTATTATCTTAGGGCTAATATATCTACTAGTAGTATTAATATCGAAAGCCGCTATTTCGATTTTGTTAATATAGTCTTATACCGACTTAAAGTCGTATATTTAGATATCTTCCTATTAGTCGAAGGCTCTCTCTAGTTCCTTTTAAGGCGTAGCTCGATACTACGAGTCTAGCTATACGAAGGTATCGAAAGGGTCTATAAAATTCTAAATTCGACGCTATAGATTTTTAGGAAAGCGGGCGACGAAGCTAGCTAGAGCTCGTTAAACTCGAGTCTAATTATACCGCTATTCGTCCGTTTTAAACTTAAGTAGGTTAAGTTTCTTACTAAGACTAAGACCCTTCCTAATTTCCTTTCGCTTTACTTTAAAAAGGTTTATAAGTTCGTCTAGTCTAAAGATAGAACGAGTCTTCTTATAGTAGGCGTTATAGTCTTTCTTTTTATTATCGGTAAGAAGAGATTAACGCTTCTTATACGTCCTATACTTCTTAATTCGGCGCTTTAGGGAAGCGACTTTATCTATAGTAAAGCCGAGGCTAACTAGCTTTATTTCTTTTCCTCCTTCTTCTTCGATATAGTAGGCTTCTTCCTAGACGATATATAGATCCGCTAGGAGGTTTACTTTATCCTTTATTAGCCCGAAGTCGACTACTTTTAGATAGCTAAGAGGTCTTTCGGATCCTTTAAAGAGGGACTAAAGGCCTTCGGCCTATATATCGGTCTAAAGATTAACTCTCTATTTTAGGAAGTTACGACAGGATCTTAGGATCTTAGAAGGTACTATACTACGGTAGCGACCTTCTATATCGAAGGAGTTAAGGGATATAATAAATAATTTATTTAAGAAGTATAGGTAGGGGGTAGGGGCTTTTATTAACTAGTATATTATATAATAGTCTAAAGGGCCTTAGCATTGCTAAGCTATATACTATTCCTCAAGGAAAAATAGCAGCGAACAATTAGAGACAGAGGGAAGATAGTTAAGAAGGAAGGGAGGACGAATAGAAAGCACTATATACTAGGGCAAAGGAGGTGCTAAAGGCAGAAGATAGAAGAACCCCTAAGAGGGCATATAGGATAATAATCTTAGAACTCCTTAGAGGACTGAAAGCAATCTATAACTAGGCAAGCTACGTAATCACAAAGGTAGCAAATATAGTCGCAGCAAAGATTACGAAGAAACAATAGGAGATAAGCCTAAACTACCGCACCTAGGCAGCAGTAGCTAGTTAGGAGGCGCTAAAACCCCCGAGGACAGTAGTTAGAGTCTACATTACGGACCTACAGGAGTAAAAGGAAATCTAAGGACTTATAGGGAAAGAGATTGTAGAAAGAATTGCAGTTAAAGAGGTAATTAGGGCTAAGAACGAAGGTAAAGGGGTAATTAAGCTATTTATAGTATAAGAGTAGGACAAAAAGAAGCTAGAAACACAAAAAGAATAGACAACTAAGATAGGGAAAACAGCAAAGGTCTCCTAACAGCAATTTATAATTATAGCCTATAGTATAATAAGAAGCTTTAAGGAAGAATAGGATATTAAGAGCCTATAGAGACAAAACTAAGCTATATACCTAGGCCTAAAGATCACAAAAGTAGTATAGATTAAAAGGAAAATCGAAGAGACTAAGAAGCAGTCTTCCCTAATTATCTAGGTAGGGAGTGTAGAGTAAGCTAATATAGTACTAGACTAGGGGTTATTCTAGGACTTTAAAAGATTGGAAACAGAAATACATAGAAGCAACTATAGGATAATGCAGTGCTTTAAATGTCAATACTATAGACACTTAGTAGCTAAGTGCATAAAGACAACTAATACCTGCTCCTATTATGTAGGGGATTACTAGGTTAAAGAATATAAAGTATATAAGGGAGAAGCAAGATATATATACTATACTAAAAGATACCCCTCTTAGGCGAAGGAATACCTAGTAAGAATATAGGCAGCTAGGAAGGCAAAGGAAGCTAGAATCAATACACTAAAAAGATATACAATAAGCTAGGGTAGCTAGGTATAGAAGCAACCTAGCTAAGTGCTACAAAAGAGGTCTAGGTAAGATAATAGGTTTACATTTAGGGCCTCACTAGCATAAGAGAGTTACTAGCAACTAGGGAGACTAAGATACCTTAATATTGCAGGAAAGGAAGCAGGGTAGATAAAGCTTAGTTAAATGTTAGTCTAAAGTAAGGGAAGACTAAAGGAAAACTTATAGGGAAACGATATAGATGAAACCTAATAAACATTACAACATTACTGAATATTATATAGTACAATATTAATAAGAGCAAAGATAAGGTATAGAGGAGCTTCCTTTAAGTACTAAACCTAAAAGAATATTACATTATTGCAATCTAAGAGCCCTAGCTCAACCTATATATAAAGAGACTAGTAACAGTTAAAGACCCAAGATACTACCTAATTATCTACAACTAGGGAGCCCTAAGGACATACATCTACATTAGCAAGGAGATAGATACAGAAACCTAGCAGGCTATACTATAGGAGGATAGGGACCTAACATTAGTTTAAGTAGAGACATCCTAAGGTACACTCCAAGTCTACTATATATACAACCTACTACTAGACTTAAGAAGTAGTACCTAACTAAAAACCCTAGAAAGACTACCTAGAGTTATCTAGGGGAACACCTACTAAATCCTACTTAGGGATTTCAACCTCTACTACCCCCTCTAGGGCTTAGACTTTACCCTAGCTTATTACTTCCTAGTAGGAAGACTGATTAATATATTAGAGAGGGAAGGAATAGAAATTGTTACCCTAAAGGGACTAATTACTTAGGAGGCAAGAGGAAGTAGCAGTATACTAGACCTATGCTTTGCATTATATTAGATTAGGAATAGGATTACAAGATGCAGGGTTAACTAGGAACTAGAAGAATCATTAGACTACTTCCCGGTATAGATAGAGCTAAATGTCTAAGCCAATTAGGAAAGGGAACTAGAGGAGAAGCTTAACTAGAAAGGTACCTAATATAGTAGGATTAGGGAGGAACTAGAAAGGGACCTAAAACTAGAGGAACTCTTAACAAAGCACCTACTAAGGCTAGAGGACATTAACAAGGCAGTAGAAGAACTAATAGGAATCCTAAAACAGGTAGCTAGAAAGTATACCCTAGCAAAGAAACATTTACTATACTAGCAACTATACTAGACTAGTAAGTATATAAGGAAGGTTAAAGTAGCAAGGAAGGCTAGGAGGCAGTAGATACAAACCTATACCTAGGAAGCATAGGACAACTACAACAAAGCCTACTAGGAAAAGAAGATCTAGATTAAGAAAGACAAGATACAAGAATAGAGATCTATAATAGGAATAATTACAAAGAAACTAGAGGAGATATAGAGGATAGCTAAATAGGTAAGGAGACCTAAACAGGACAAGGATATGCTACTACAATTCCCGGACATTATAGACTAATAAGGACAAATACAGACTATAATAGAAGGGAAAGTAAGAGCCCTAGGCTAACACTTCTTCTATAGAAAAGTACAAGCAGACCTATTAGATATAAAGGAGAAAGAATAAGAGACTCTACTGCTAGGCATACTAAGAGACACCTAGGTTAAACCCGAAACTATTAAAAGGATCCTAAAGAAAATTCTAGGTAATAAGGCACTAGGAGAAGATAAGATCTATAACAAACTTCTAAAAGTATATAGGAAGGGGCTAGCCCTAGTACTAGCTAATATCTTTTCATAAAGCCTAGCACTAGGACACTACCTAAGACTATTTAGGAAGTCCCTAATAGTAGTGCTAAGGAAGCCCTAGAAGGAAGACTATATATAGCTTAAGGCCTATAGACTAATAGCCCTACTTAATATAATAGGCAAGGTGCTAGAAAAAATTGTCGCTAAAAGGCTAACAACCTTTACCGAGGAAAGGAACATCCTTCCTAAAGGCTAGATAGGAGGAAGAAAGAAGAGGTTAATACTAATAGCTATAGAACTAATCACAGAATAGGTCAAACATATCTAGCACTATAGTCAAAACTAGGTAGCAACCCTCCTCTCCCTTAATATCTTAGGAGCCTTTAACAATATCTCCTATAAAAGGCTCCTATATATACTTAAACAGAA
The DNA here is from genome assembly GCF_000340215.1 of Pseudocercospora fijiensis CIRAD86. Taxonomy (NCBI): domain Eukaryota; kingdom Fungi; phylum Ascomycota; class Dothideomycetes; order Mycosphaerellales; family Mycosphaerellaceae; genus Pseudocercospora; species Pseudocercospora fijiensis. The sequence continues at coordinate 643,720 of NW_006921548.1, read as the reverse complement.
AGCTATACTAAACTAGATAGTCTAATTTATCTAGTCCTTCCTATAGGAAAGATTAATACAGCTTATTCTAGGCAAATTCAAATCAGACCTAATACTAACTAAAAAGGGAATCCCCTAAGGATTAATACTCTCCCTAATCCTCTTCCTTATCTTTATAGTAGACCTACTCCTACTCCTAGAATCAAAAAACACATTAGTATTAGGGTTTATAGATAATACAAACATCCTAGCCTAGTCTAAGACAATAGAAACCAACTGCAAGATCCTAGAAGAGAAGCACTAGGAGTATAAAAAATAGGCAAGGAGGTATAGAGCAAAATTCGCCCTAGAAAAGTACTAGCTTATCTACTTTAGCAAGGCTAAATTAACCTATAATATAAAGCAATTAATTACTATCTAAGGCTTTAAAACCTAACTATTAGTAGAGCTTAGGGTACTAGGGATCTAGCTAGATCTAAAACTAAATTGGGGACTATAAGTAAAGAAGGCAAAGCAGAGGGCAGATGCTAATATGCAATCTATTAATAGGCTTATAGCCTCTATATAGGGGGCTATATTCGAGAAAGCCAAAGTTATATATAAAGCAATTGTTAAGCTAGCAATGCTATATAGAGCATAGATATAGACAGCCTAGGAGAAAACACTAAAGAGGATTAAGTAACTAGTTAGCAGGTCCTAAACCTAAAGCCTAAAGAAAATCCTAGGGATATACAAAACTATACTAACAAAGGTAGTAGAAATGGAATTAGGGATCCTACTAGTTAAACAATACTTCAAGGGACTAAGACACTAATATGCAGCAAAGACAATAGAATACCTAGCCTAATAGACTATCTAAAAGGCACTAGACAAGATAAAAGCCTAGTGTATTAGGACTAGGAGGCGAGATAGACTACAAATAACTCCCTAAAAAGTTAAAGACCTAGAGCAATATAGAGTCTTAATAAGAGAAATGCTAGAGAAAGAGCTTTAGGGACTAAATATAAGGCTAAAGGAAGACAAGCTAAAGGGAGAGAAACAAAGCCTAGTAGAATCAATTGCTAGATACCTATAGGAGTAGGAATAGAACAAAACACAAGTTAGACTAGGAACCCTAAAGGCACTAATCAAATTTGGTTAATATAACTACTAGCTCTATAAGGACCTAAACAGGGCCGAGGCAAGCCTAGCTATCTAAATCAGATCTAAACACATTAGACTCAGATCTTACCTGTTTAGAAGAAACGTCCTAGGAATTAAAAGCAGAGCTTGCTAATATAGCTACCAATCTTAGAACCCTAAGTATATACTACTAGTCTGCCCTTAATAGTTAGAAGGTAGAAGTGATTAGAGACTAAAAGCAATAGAAAGGGAATACGACAAGCTAATCTAGAGCAAAGAAGACCTAAAGAGGATAGTAAAGTAGATTATTAAACAGGGATTTATACAACAATTCGCACTAGTAAGGGAAACTAAGGAGTAGATAAGAAGGAGGGAAGAAGAGGGGGAAAGAAGGGCAGGGCAGCAGGCAAGGTAGTTAGAGGGTAACAACTATAACACTAGTACACTCTAGAGGAAGGAAAACAAGGAAACGAGGAAGATTAACACTTATAAATAGGACAGGAGGGAGGTTTTTACTAACTAAGTTGGTTTCCTACCCAAAACAATACATAGAAACAGACCTACATAGGCCGAAAGGCACTACAACAGGCAAATGAAATATCTATCTATCTATATAATAGTCTATAGAGGATTACCTCGAGTCGGTCCCGTAACGGAACGCGCTATATTACTTAGGTTTTAGGAACCCGGGCTTATAACTACTTAAACTATATAGACTATAAAGGTATAGAATATAATTGAGCCTCTATCTCTTCTATCTAGTAGGTTGCCACAGAATGACTATAACCGAAGGCCCTACTACGTAGGGTAAGCACCCCGACATCTGTAACTCCTAACAGAGCTCCCGAGACAGGCTTAGGCGAGACATTACCCGGGTCTTGATTTTGCGCGGCGGG